>NW_012118077.1:1489557-1490840 GCF_000951035.1 Colobus angolensis palliatus
AAGAGAACCATTTGTTCTGAAAAGTTTAGAGGGAGTTATGGCTTGGAGGCAAATTAATAAACTCTAGAAGGCTCGTTAGGCTCAATGACTATGAGAAACTAACATTTCTATGTCAGTTCTCCTCCGCTGACATGAGTACAAACTGTCATCAATTATATAAAATCGAGTATGTGTTTATCTTACTGAATAGGTGAAGGTCAAGATACATGACAATGTGGTACAGGTGGTGTGTGTTTTAATTATTTTTTTTTTCACAACTTCATGAAAACATGTGAAGAGAACAAAGATACACTGAGAAATCCTGCTGATGTTACCTAAGCAAATCTCATGGAATAGAAATGAAGTACCCATGAGGTGGTGTGCCAACCCATAAATGCAGTAAGTGGAAAGGCAGAGCCATGTATTTACTACATGAGTTTCTAACCATTTCTGGGTATCTCCAATAATCCCAAGCAAGAGGTTTGAAAAGCAAAACAACTTCAACTCACATTTATTTTAAACTACACTTAGTTTAGTGATCTTGGATAAGCCAATTCCTCTATTAGGGTCCATGAAACACATCAGGAAATGATCATAAAACTCTTTTTGAGGGCTCCATTCTGTGACACTATACTTCTAAGTACAAAATACTTAAGCACATTGGATTTCCCAAGACAGGCCAAATAAAAGAAACTTTCTCCAACAATTACATGGCATGCACTAAATCTGGACTTGGACACGAGGGGCACAATACAAAAACATATGGGAGGATGGATAGGGAAGGGATATTCTAGGTTTGGCAATTGGGAAGAGAAGATATTCAAAAGCCAGCAAGCATCCATTTATTCATTAAATAAATATGTATGGAGTACTAGAAAGCATTACATTAAGCTCTAGGTATAGAAGAATGAAAAAAACCCACAAAATCCATGCTCTCGAAAAATTTTAATTCTAGCAGGGGGATAGAAAATAGAGTACATACACACAAAATATGGAGAACACCAGATGGTGGCAACTGCTAAAGAAAACAAAGTTAGAGGAGGCTGGGTGCAGTGGCTCATGCCTGTAATCCCAGAATTTGGGGAGGCTGAGGCAGATGGATCACCTCAGGTCAGGAGTTTGAGACCAGCCTAGCCAACATGGCGAAATCCTGTCTCTACTAAAAGTACAAAAATTAGCCAGGCGTGGTGGCATGTGCTTGTAGTCCCAGTTACTCAGGAGGCTGAGGCAGGAGAATCACTTGAACCTGGGAAGCGGAGGTTGCAGTGCACCAAGATCATGCCACTGCACTCTAGCCTGGGCAA
>NW_012118077.1:1490890-1514803 GCF_000951035.1 Colobus angolensis palliatus
AAAAAAAAAAAAAAAAAAAACCAACCAAACAAACAAATAAACAAACAAAACCCCAAAGTTAGAGGAACTGAATTTGTCAGTGGTGACAGGGATGTGCTGCCTTATATAGGGGGTTCTGGGAAGGCCTAACATGTGATGACAATATGCAGCAGGGTGTTGAAAGAAGTGAACAAATATCTAAATGTAGGGTGCCCCAGGCAGGAGGAAGAGTAAATGAAAAGGCCCTCAGGTGGAAATGGGCTTGGCATGTTGGAAACAGAAAGCAGGTCAGTGTGGCTGGAGCATGGTAAAAGATTTGAAGAGAAAGAAGTTGTGGAAGTTTTGTAAAAGAGCGGGAGACTGAATGGACTAGTAACCTTGCTGAACAGCACCAAGGGCTGACTTAGGCTAGTAGTCATATATTTACAGCAAGACCAATCTGCATGTTTTTTCTCCAGCCACGTTTAGCTGTCTAGTTGCCATGGTTCAGGTGTGTAATAGGCAGAGCCTTGAATTTAACTTGCTTGAAATTTTGCCATTCATAAGTAACCAAGTAAGAGGAAAATGGGAGCTGACGGTGTAGATAAAAAAAAATGATTATAAGTACGGACCCAGAAAGGGTGGAATGGAACAATGAACAGAAATACATGAAAAGGCCTAAATATCACAAAATATTATGGAGTAGGGGAGAAGCATCGGGGGACTAGGTGTCCAGCTCTCATTTCAGCAGCTATAATTCTGTCCCCTGATTCTAAGCAGCTGTCAACTGCTTACAGACTTTCTTCTCCTATTCTCCTCCCATCTTCCTTTCTGTTCTTCTATTCATTCTCATCCCGACTCCAAAGTTGGAAGTAACTAATGGAAATGGAAGTGGAGAGTTGAATGTTAAGGGCATGTAGACTGGGTTAGAGGCAGACATGATCAGATACAGGGAGTCGGGGACAGCGGGCAGAAGGGGAAAGGAAATCCTTCCCTCCCTTTCTTTTACCCTCCCAAGTTTGGGCTAAAGGTCAACACATCAAGAGACACATTGCCTCTAGAGCATTAGCAATTAAATCCTGTTATTATGTTTGGTCCCAGCTTCAGTGTGCATGGCTTTTCAAAATGATTGGATTAGGGCAAACTTTCTTTTTCTTTCTCTAGTTTAAAGGTGCATTTCTGTACTCAACAAACGTCCGAGTCATCGTGTTGCAGAGAAATCCATTATTTTGTCTCTTGACATACACTGCACATAAATCTCTCCATAGGAGGCCCTGACCAAAATGGGAAGAATTCTCTAGACTAGCAAATTGTTCCCATGAACTCTTCAAGCTTTGAACCCTTTCTGAGGGACCGATTTGGCAGAGCATTTTTTTTTCATTCTTTTAAAATTATGCTAGTGCTATTAATACAACATAGTTGATTAGGAAAACAGAATGCAAAGATTATTTTCCAAAATTTTAATATGAATTCACTAAGAAAAAGTGCTCTTTCATGAGAAAGCATGTATTTGTTACACTGAAATAATGATAAATGAGGTTTTCTTGAAATTCAACTTTTTTCTCCTGTTGGAATCTTCCTAGTATTTTGCAGCCCTTTCTGCTAACTATTGCAATTCATTTGTTTATTCACTTACTAACCAAACTATGTTGATACCTAGTCAACTACGGACATCAACTATGGCCCATATCCAAACATGAAGCAGTAAAATATTCCTGACCTCAGGTTTTAAGACAAATACAAACAATGGCAGTGCAAGGGAAAATGTCTTAATTAAGAAAGTAAAATTCAATTAGTGTTACCTAAAAGTCCATGTATCTTCTGCTATCTTAGCTTTTTGTAGCATTTCCTCTCTGCCTGGAATTCCCTAATAATTCCCTTACTTTTGTCTCAGTTCTACCCTTCTTAACTTTTAAAGACCCAGTCCAAGTCACACTTTATTTGATGACTCCCAGGTTTGAGTTTTCCTGCCTCAGAATTCACCAGTCATTCACTTTTTGTAAGACTGTTATACCTGTAAGCCTGTGATACCCTGCAGTGCTGCTCCATATTATCCAACCACAAAGTTAACAGCTATCAGAGGATGAATTTATTTTCAGTATGTGTGTGCAGCCAAATTTTCCTTTGCCGAGAGAAACCATAAAGTTGGATAACTAGGGCTCTTTTAAGGGTTAGGACCAAAGAATCTTAACTTTCCTGAGGAAGACAGCATCTAAAGTTTTAAAACAAGGACCGACCGGTCAGGAAAAGATGAAATTAATGGGCTAGAACTGTTACAGGAACATCAAGCTATGACATGAAGGCAAGGTTAAATAAGACAGGAGACTAAACAGATATACACCTCAATCACATTTTAAATGCATACACACTTTAATGAAGCAATTATTCTATTAAGTTTGTGTCCTACATAGTTGAAAACTATAAATCTTTCTAACAATCAGTATCTTTGATCGTTTTTAAAGGACCTATAAAATGAGACTTTTCTTCTTGTCTCATGATACTGGCAAAGATACAAAACTGAGTAACAAGAACTATAATACACTGCACAAGAATTGCCATACATGTGAAGAATATAGTTATCAAAGATTATATAAAGAAGGCCGGGCATAGTGGCTCATGCCAAAGTGCTGGGATCCAGCACTTTGGGAGACCAAGGTGGGAGGATCTCTTGAGCTCAGGAGTTCAAGACTACAGTGAGCTGTGATAGTGCCAGACTGGCAATAGAGCAAGACCATGTCTCTTACAAAAAAAAAATTATTTAAAGTAAGGAAATTCATTAATAGGGAACACTGTGGCATTTCCCTGATTCCCATGTTCAAGTCAAGTAGGTGAAGGAGTACTAAAATTGGAAAATCATTTACAAAAGATTTCAGACTGCATCTTACACCCTGGCTGGATACTCACTGAGAAGCCAAAATCTGTAAGCTACACTGAAAGTAGAGTGTGAGAGTCATGGGAAAATCTGACATCTTTACTCTGGAGTAAGAGGGGCAAAAACCCTGGTGCCTGACTGAAACTGGTTAAGTCATGATACTGAAAGAATCCCACATGACATGGCAAAAGGAGGCAAAAGTGAAAGCAAGTTCTACTCCTTCTATTTGGAGAAGAAATGGTACAATATTCTGTGTACTAAGTGGGAGATAACTGGACTACAAGAAAATTATCCAAAGGAATTATTTGCTGGAAAAACGTGATCCTCCAAGAAGAGGCTCTTTTGGACACACTGCAAGAGAGCAGGAAATAAGGGGAAAGCACAAAAGATTAGCTGGAGACCTCAGCTTATCAAAGAATGGTACTGTTGGTCCCAAGGGGAAGAGTTTCCAAAGAATTTGGTAATGCCTCCCATGAGAGAACCAGCTTTTAGAGCCTATTATGACAGAAAACATTGGGGAGTTAAAACCACAAACACACATGGTGCTAAATAAAAATGTTTCGTCCATATTTTCTTCATATATGGAGACTAATTTCGCCAACATCCCACCCGTCTCCTTTATTATTATTTTTTCCTGTCTCATCTGGTTGGAGAATCAACTTGCATTTCTTAGGCTGTTTCTTTCCATTGTCTTTTCCAAATGAGACATCCAAATCTTACAGACCTTTTAGGCAAATATCCACAATAATGGATCACCAGGTAAAGAGTAGAAACAAGAGGTAAAGCAACTCTGTCCCAAAGTAGAGGAGAATCACAGCAGAACAGAAATTATCAAATGATACCAGTTTTAAAGTACCAGTTGGGGCCGGGTGCGGTGGCTCATGTCTGTAATCCCAGCACTTTGGGAGGCCAAGTTGGGTGGATCACTTGAGGTCAGGAGTTTGAGACCAGTCTGGGCAACATGGTAAGACCCCGTCTCCACAAAAAATACAAAAATGTGGGCTGAGACAGGAGGATTGCTTGAATCCAGGAGGTGGAGACTACAGTGAGCTGTGATCACGCAATTGCACTCCAGCATGGGTGACAGAGCAAGACTCTCTCAAAGAAAAAGGAAATAACTGCTTTTAAAACTGCTTTTTTAAGGTTTTTTTTTTTTTTTTCTTTAAGTTCTGGGACACATGTGCTGAATGTGCAGGTTTTTTACATGGTGTACATGTGCCATGGTCGTTTGCTACACCTATGAACCCATCATCTAGGTTTTAAGCTCCATATGCATTAGGTAATTCTCCTAATGCTCTTCCTCCCCTTTACCCCCACCCACCAACAGGCCCTGGTGTGTGATGTTCCGCTCCCTGTGTCCATGTGTTCTCATTGTTCAGCTCCCAATTATGAGTGAGAACATGCGGTGGTTGGTTTTCTGTTCCTGTATTAGTTTGCTGAGGATGATGGTTTCCAGCTTCCTCCATGTCCCTGCAAAGGACATGAACTCATTCTTTTTTATGGCTGCATGGTATTCCATGGTGTATATGTGCCACATTTTCTTTATTCATTCGGTCATTGATGGGCATTTGGGTTGTTTCCAAGTCTTTGCTATTGTAAATAGTGCTGCAATAAACACACATGTGCCTGTGTCTTTATAGCAGAATGATTTATAATTCTTTGGGTCTATACCCAGTAATGGGATTGCCGGGTCAAATGGTATTTCTGGTTCTAGATCATTAAGGACTTGCCACATTGTCTTCCACAATGGTTGAACTAATTCACACTCCCAGTAACAGTGTAAAAGCATTCTTATTTCTCCGCATCTTCGACAGCATCTGCTGTTTCCAGACTTTTTAATGATCACCATTCTAACTGGTATAAGATGGGATCTCATTGTGGTTTTGATTTGCATTTCTCTGATGACCAGTGATGATGAGCTTTTTTTCATATGTTTGTTGGCCACATAAATGTCTTCTTTTGAGGAGTATCTGTTTATATCCTTCACCCACTTTTTGATGGTGGTGTTTTTTTCTTGTAAATTTGTTTAAGTTATTTGTAGATTCTGCATATTAGACCTTTGTCATATGGACAGATTGCAAAAATTTCTCCCATTCTGTAGGTTGCCTGTGCAATCTGATGATAGATTCTTTTGCTTAGCAGAAGCCCTTTAGTTTAATCAGATCCCATTTGTCTATTTTGGCTTTTGTTGCAATTGCTTTTGGTGTTTTAGTCATGAAGTCTTTGCCTGTGTCCTGAATGCTACTGTCTAGGTTTTCTTCTAGGGTTTTTATAGTTTTAGGTTTTACATTTAAGTCTTTAATCTATCTTCAGTTAATAAGATGTAAGGAACGGGTCCAGTTTCTGTTTTCTGCATATGGTTAGCCAGTTTTCCTAACACCATTTTTAAAATAGGGAATCCTTTCCCCATTGTTTGCTTTTGTCAGGTTTGGTGAAAATCAGATGGTTGTAGATGTGTGCTGTTATTTCTGAGGCCTCTGTTTTGTTCCATTGGTCTGTGTATCTGTTTTGGTACCAGTACCATACTGTTTGGTTACTGTAGCCTTGTAGTATAGTATAGTTTGAACTCAGGTAGCATGATGCCTCCAGCATTGTTCTTTTTGCTTAGGATTGTCTTAGCTATATGGGCTCTTTTTTGGTTCCATATGAAGTCTAAGGAAGTTTTTTCTTGTTATGTGAAAAAGTAAATGGTAGCTTCATATCCTTTGCCCACTTTTTGATGAGGTTGTTTGTTTT
The DNA here is from genome assembly GCF_000951035.1 of Colobus angolensis palliatus. NCBI lineage: Eukaryota > Metazoa > Chordata > Mammalia > Primates > Cercopithecidae > Colobus > Colobus angolensis. Next base: position 1,496,457 of record NW_012118077.1, read on the forward strand.
TTTCTTGTAAATTTGTTTGAGTTCTTTGTAGGTTCTGGATATTAGCCCTTTGTCAGATGAGTAGATTGCAAAACTTTTCTCCCATTCTGTAGGTTGCCTGTTCACTATGATGGAAGTTTCTTTTGCTGTGCAGAAGCTCTTTAGTTTAATGAGATCCTAATTGTCAATTTTGCCTTTTGTGGCCATTGCTTTCGGTGTTTTAGACATGAAGTCCTTGCTTGGGCTGGTTTTCAAAGGGAATGCTTCCAGCTTTTGACCATTCAGTATGATATTGGCTATGGGTTTGTCAATAAATAGCTCTTACTATTGTGAGATATGCTGCATCAATACCTAGCTTATTGAGAGATTGTAGCATGAAGGGGTGTTGAATTTTATCGAAGGCCTTTTCTGCATCCATTGAGATAATCATCTGGTTTTTGTCATTGGTTCTGTTTATGTGATGGATTAAGTTTATTGATTTGCATATGTGTAACCAGCCTTGCATCCCAGGGATGAAGCCAGCTTGATTGTGGTAGATAAGATTTTGATGAGCTGCTGGATTCAGTTTGCCAGTATTTTGCTGAGGATTTTTACATTGATGTTCATCAGTGATACTGTCCTGAAATTTTCTTTTTTTGTTGTGTCTCTGCCAGGTTTTGGAATCAGGATGATGCTGGCCTCATAAAATGAGTTAGGGAGGAGTCCCTCTTTTTCTATTGTTTGGAATAGCTTCAGAAGGAATGATACCAGCTCCGCTTTGTACCTCTGGTAGAATCTGGCTGTGAATCCGTGTGGTCCTGGGCTTTTTTTGGTTGGTAGGCTTTTAATTACTGCCTTAATTTCAGAACTTGTTCTTGGTCCATTCAGGGATTTTACTTCTTCCTGGTTTAGTCTTGGGAGGGTGTATGTGTCCAGGAATGTATCCATTTCTTCTAGAGTTTCTAGTTTATTTGCATAGTGGTGTTTATAGTATTCTCTGATGATAGTTTGTGTATTTCTGTGGGGTCGGTGGTGACAGTCCCTTTATCATTTTATTACATCCACTTGATTCTTCTCTCTTTTCTTCTTCATTAGTCTGACTATTGGTCTATCTATTTTTTTTTTTTTATTTTTTTTTTTTTAACACCTATGATGCCATGAATTCATAGGGAATAGGTTCCAGTAGCTCAGGCTCCTTCCCATTGGTCCTCACAAAGTGTGCTTCTCTGGGTGGAGCAGGCTGGCACTTCAGTTGAACCCAGGTACCTTTCTCTTTGGCTTCTTTCTTTTTCTGATCATTTTCCTTCACGCGTTTCAGGAAGCTATCTCGGCTCTTAGAGTGTTTAATGTGCTCAATACGCACATTAATTCTCTTGGCAAGAATCTTGCCCTTAACTTGTTTGTTTACAACAATGCCAACAGCATGCTGGGTAACGTTGTAGACTCTCCCAGTTTTGCCATGGTAACACTTGTGGGGCATTCCTTTTTGAACAGTACCCATTCCCTTGATGTCTACAATATCACCTTTCTTATAGATTCGCATATACGTGGCCAAAGGAACAACTCCATGTTTTCTAAAAGGCCTAGAGAACATATATCGGGTGCCTCTCCTCTTTCCCTTTGTGTTCGTCATTTTGGCGAATTACTGGAAGATGGCGGTTCCGGCCGAAAGGCTGGTCTATCTATTTTTGTTAATCTTTTCAAAAAACCAGCTCCTGGACTCATTGATTTTTTGAATGGTTTTTCGTGTAACTATCTCTTTCAGTTCTTCTCTAATCTTAGTTATATCTTGTCTTCTGCTAGCTTTTGAATTTGTTTGCTCTTGCTTCTCTAGTTCTTTTCATTGTGATGTTGGGGTGTCAATTTTAGATCTTTCCCACTTTCTTATGTGGGCATTTCATACTATCAATTTCCCTCTATACACTGCTTTAGCTGTGTCCCAGAGATTCTGTTACATTGTCTCTTTGTTCTCATGGGTTTCAAAGAACTTCATTACTTCTGTCTTAAATGTGTTATTTACTCAGTAGTCATTTAAGAGCAGGTTGTTCAGTTTCCATGTAGTTGTGTGGTTTTGAGTGAATTTCTTAGTCCTGTGTTCTAATTTGACTGCACTGTGGTCTGAGAGGCTGTTTTTTTTGTTTTGTTTTGTTTTTTTTGATTTCCGTTATTTTGCATTTGCTGAGGAGTGTTCTACTTCCAATTATGTGGTCAAATTTAGATTATGTGCTTTGTGGTGCTGAGAGGAATGTATATGCTGTTGATTTGGGGTGGAGAGTTCTGTAGATATCTATTAGGTCTGCTTGGTCCAGAGTTGAGTTCAAGTCCTAAATATCCTTGTTAATTTTGTCTCATTGATCTGTCTAATATTGAGAGTGGGGTGTTAAAGTCTCCCACTATTATTGTGTGGGAGTATAAGTGTCTTTGTAGGTCTCTAAGAACTTGTTTTATGAATCTGGGTGCTCCTGTATTAGGTGCATATACATTTTGGATAGTTAGCTCTTGTTGCATTGATCCCTTTACCATTATGTAATGCCCTTCTTTGCCTTTTTTGATCTTTGTTGGTTTAAAGTCTGTTTTATCAGAGACTAAGATTGCAACCCCTGCTTTTTTTGCTTTTCATTTGCTTTGTAAATATTCCTCCATCCTTTTATTTTGAGCCTATGTGTATCTTTGCATGTGAGATATGTCTCTTGAATACAGCACACTGATCGATCTTGACTCTTCATACAATTTGCCAGTCTGTGTCTTTTAATTGGGGTATTTAGCCCATTTACATTTAAGGTTAATATTTTTATGTTTGAATTTGATCCTATCATCATGATGCTAGCTGGTTATTTTGCACATTAGTTGAGGCAGTTTCTTCATAGTGTCATTAGCCTTTATAGTTTGGTGTGTTTTTGCAGTGGCTGGTACTGGTTTTTCCTTAAATATTTAGTGCTTCCTTCAGGAGCTCTTGTAATGCAGGCCTGGTGGTGACAAAATCCCTTAGCATTTGCTTGTCTAGAAAGGATTTTATTTCTCCTTCTCTTATGAAGCTTAGTTTGGCTGGATATGAAATTCTGGGTTGAAAGTTCTCTTATTTAAGAATGTTGAATATTGGCCCCCACTTTTTTTGGGCTTGTAGGGTTTCTGTAGAGAGATTCACTTTTAGTCTGATGAGGTTCCCTTTGTAGACGACCTGACCTTTCTCTCTGGCTGCTCTTAAAACTTTTTCCTTCATTTCAACCTTGGAGAATTTGATGATTGTGTCTTGGGATTGCTCTTCTTGAGGAGTATCTTAGTGGTGTTCTCTGTATTTCCTGAATTTGAATGTTGACTTGTCTTGCTAGGTTGGGGAAGTTCTCCACAGTAATATCCTGTTTTCCGACTTGGTTCCATTCTCCCTGTCACTTTCAGGTACCCCAATCAAATCATAGGTTTGGTCTTTTCACATAGTCCCATATTTCTTGGCAGCTTTGTTTGTTCCTTTTCATTCTTTTTTCTCCAAACTTGTCTTCACTCCTTATCTCAGTAAGGTGATCTTCATTCTCTGATATCCTTTCTTCCACTTGATTGATTGGGCTACTGATACTTGTTTATGCTTCATGAAGTTCTCGTGCTGTGTTTTAAAGCTCCATCGGGTAATTTATGTTCTTCTCTGAACTAACTATTCTAGTTAGCAGTTCCTGTAACTTTTTATCAAGGTTCTTCGCTTCCTTGCATTGGTTTAGAACATACTCCTTGAGTGCAGAGGAATTTGTTATTACCCACCTTCTGAAGACTACTTCTGCCAATTCGTCAGTTTCATCCTCCATTCAGTTTTATGCCTTTGCTGGAGAGGAACTGCGATCATTTGGAGGAGATGAGGCATTCTGGTTTTTGGAATTTTCAGCATTTTTGTGCTGGTTTTTCCTCATCTTCATTGATTTATCTACCTTTGATCTTTGAGGCTGACGACCTTTGGATGGCGTTTTTGTGTGGGGGTCTTTTTTATTGATGTTGATGTTGTTGCTTTCTGTTTGTTAGTTTTTCCTCTAACAGTCAGGCCCTTCTTCTGCAGGTCTGCTGCAGTTTGTTTGAGGTTCATTTCAGACCCTGTTCACCTGGGTATCACCAGTGGAGGTTGCAGAGCAGCAAAGATTGCTGCTTGCTCCTTCCTCTGGAAGCTTCATCCCAGAGGTGTACCAGTCTGATGCCAGCTGGAGTTCTCCTGTATGAGGTGTCTGTCAACCCTTGTTGGGAAGTCTCTCCCAGTCAGGAGTCATGGGAGACAGGGACCCACTTGAGGAGGCAGTCTGTCCCTTGGCAGAGCTGGTGTGGTGTGCTGGGAGAATCCCCTTTGCCAGGATCCAGTGCTCTCTTCAGAGCTGGCAGGCAGGAAGGATTAAGTTTGCTGAAGTTGTGCCCACAGTCACCCTTCCCCCTAGGTGCTCTGTCCCAGGGAGATGAGAGTTTTATCTATAAACCTCCAACTGGGGCTGTTTCCTTTCCTTCAAAGGTGCCCTACTCAGTAAGGAGGAATCTAGAGAGGCAGTCTTGCCACAGCCACTTTGTCACGCTGTGGTGAATTCTGCCCAGTCCAAATCTTCCAGCCTCCTTAGCACTGTCAGGGTAAAACCACCTACTAAAGCCTCAGTAATGTGGATGCTCCTACCCTCATCAAGCCTGATCATCCCAGGTTGACTTCAGACTGCTGTGCCGGCAGTGAGAATTTCAAGCCAGTGGTTCCTAGCTTGCTGGGCTCCATGGCACTGGGACCCACTGAGTGAGACCACTTGGCTCCCTGACTTCAGCCCCCTTTCCAGGGGAGTGAATAGTTCTGTCTTGCTGGGGTTCCAGGCACTGCTGAGGTATACCAGGCACTGCTGAGGTATGAAAAAAAAAAAAAAAAAAAAAAAAAAAAACTCCTGCAGCTAGCTCAGTGTCTGCCCAAACAGCTGCCCAGTTTTGTGCTTGAGACCCAGGGCCCTGGCAGTATAGGCACATGAGGGAATCTCTTGATTTGCAGATTCCAAAAACCATGGGAAAAGCATAGTACCCAGGCCAGGTAGCACAGGTAGCACAGTCCCTCCTGCCTTCCCTTGGCTAGGGGAGGGAGGTTCCCTAGCTCCTTGCACTTCCTGGGTGAAGTAATACCCCACCCTGCTTCTGTTTACTCTCTGTGGGTTGCACCCACTGCCTAACCAGTACCAGTGAGATGAACTGGGTACCTCAGTTGGAAATGCAGAAATCACCTGCCTTCTGCATTGGTCTCGCTGGGAGCTGCAGACTGGCACTGTTTCTATTCAGCCATCTTGGCCCTGCCTTCAAGGAACTCATTATTCATTTAAGTTTGTCAACAACAACGGAAAACCAAATTGCCACTTTTTTGGCAAGCAAGGAGTGCTTCCACCTATTGAGGACACAGTATTAACTGTATTTATGCATACAGTATCAGTGTCTGTCACTGCTAGGAATCTTTATACTCTAAGTATGTGAATGCTTAGATACTATACTCAAAAAGTAAGAGGGATGACCTGGAACCAATTTTCACAGTAAAGCAACATGAAGCCTAAAAAAAAACACAGTCTAGACTTGAGTTAGGAAAGCAATAAAAAATGGCCTTTGTTTAATTCCTTCAAATATCTGGAGTGCTGACAGGAATCCAGGAAAGGTACTAAGTATTTCTGGGCAGAGTTAGTTTGGTGTCAATAAACTGATTCAGACAATAAGTGCTTAAGTGTTCAGAGAAGGAACTGGTGGGGGTGGTTTGAGCTATCAGAAAGTAGTCAAATTGAAGGGGGCACCCAAAAAAGGATGAGGATTTTGAGAAGGTACTGGATTGGGAAAACCTTAAGAACTGTGCTGTACAGGGATTCACTTGCTTTAAAATTTCATTAGGTGAAAAGAAAGGAGAGATTGTAGGAAGTTTTAGAAGCCTACTGCAGGCCAATGATAACTGAGCTACCACTGCTAAAAGATTTCCTGGGCTACTGAAGCTCGCAGGCACACAGGTCCTTTTCCCTCACACTGTGTGTGTAATCTTACTTAGTTTGGACTTTCTGTCCAGAGTAACCCTCAACTTCACTGATATTTGACATCCCATTACAACGTTCTTTGCTCAGCAGAATTCCAACCCTGATCCTGCTGTCCTGTGCTCTCTTGTCCTTACTGGTAAACCTATTTTTAACCCTTCACTGACATCTTTGCTTGCAAGTCTTGACACTTGACTAAGGAGTGCTGCCATAGCAGATAGGCGGGGCTAGGGCTTGTACCATATCAAGTGCTTCCTGCTGGGAGCAGTGGCTCATGCCTGTAATCTCAACACTCTGGGAGGCCAAGATGGGAGAATCACTTGAGCTCAGGAGTTCGAGACTAACCTGGGCAACATAGCAAGACTCCATCACTACAAAAAATAGAAAAAAAAAATAGCTGGGTGTGGTGGCATGTCCCTGTGGTCCCAGCTACTCAGCAGACTGAGGTGTGAGGATCGGCCCAGGAGGCTGAGGTGGCAGTGAGCCGTGATTGCACTCAAGCCTGGACCACAGAGCTAACCCTGTGGGGAAAAAAAAAAAAAAAAAAACTTTCAAAGCCATTGCAAATGAAGATTATTGCTCCATAAAAAAAAAAATAGCTCAAAAAGAAGTAAGTCCACAAGTGAGCAGATGGTTAAGTATGCATTGGTTTTGTCTTCGGATTTCTGTCAAAAAGCTCAGGCACTTGGCCTTTGAGGGAAATCCCAGGGTAAACTGCACTATTTGTGCCCACCCACCCATCTACTACTATCCTCACATTCTTCCTTGAAATAAATATGCTGGGAAATCTGAATAAGGAAAACATATCACAAGCAGACAGTTTATGATAATAAAAAAGAGTTACTTCTTGCCATTGATTATTCCAACAATCATTGTTGGGTCAAGGTCATCCTGGGAACATCCATGACCACAGGTCCAATTCTGGAAAGGAAAAGGCCTTGATCCAATTATGGAGTAGTGGGTAAATTCATTTTTCAACAAGCAGGAGTATGACAGAGGTCTCCCTGGAATGTTCTGGGGTGGTCCTACAAGGATTCCTTGGTACTTATCCTTCTATCAATGTCCTCATCCCCAAAAAGCCTTGCAGAGATACTATGGGACACTAATGGAATAGATTCCACTGCCGTGGATCAATCAGGGGTTGTTTGGCCTCACATGACACAAGGGGGAGCTATAGCATTTTCCTTTCCAAGGTAAAGAGGGCAGCAATTCTTCAATGCATCTTCAGCTTAGTTAAGGATAACTGCAACATACACCTAGCAAGAGCCGTGAGGGAATTTTACATAGACGCTTATTTGGAAAGTGAACTTGAAAATGTATTAAATGCCACAGGTATTGGAATGAAAATCCTTCAGAATGCCTTAAAAATACCAAATTGTCTTATCTAAAGGATCAGTCTCCTGAGCAGATTTGTAAAGTTGCCTTAATTTGTCCATTGGTTTTAAAACTTGTACTGAGATATCCTTAAGATTGGATTCCCAAAACCTAAATCATACCTCTAACCCCTAAAAAAGTGATTCTCATTCATCTCCCTACTTAGGTGGTCCCTGATTCTGCATACTAGTTCTTCCTCTTTGCTGCCATTTAAAAAGTTTTGTGTGAAACAGAGAGAAAGAGAGATAGAAAAAAACAGAGAGATCCAAAAATCAAAGAAAATCAATGCTTGCACAGTTATTTGGAGCTTTGCAGCTCCTGCTTCCTGGAGTCTATAACCCACTGTTTGACAAAAATGGGGCTCTCAGCTCAGTCACCTTGGAAGAAAAAGGAACCCATAAAGTTCTGATGAGAAAATAAGCAACTGCCGTGGATTTGCATACTTCAACATAATCCTGAGTCCAACAAACCACCTCATCCCTCTTCTTTCCCTGCTATTTTAGTGATTTTTATGTGATGCTAATGGAGGCCATCCTCAAAGTAAAGAATGCACAGAACCATAAAACTGCTCCATGTTCTGAGCTTCATTTATAAAAAGCAGAGACAAGAAAATGTGCTACTTTGCTACAGAAAGTGCCCAGCAGCCTTCAAAAATAAGGGTTTAAACCTCAACCAATGACTCTGCTTTCATTTTTCCTCCACAGGACTGTGGCAAAATGAAAACCCTTACTTGCCCTGAATGAACCCATAAAGAAGAAAGGAAGCCATGACCAGCCAAGCAGTAGTAGCCTTTATCATCAAACAGCAGGCTACCACCCAAACGCTACAAACTTACGTCCAGTGATCAAGGCCTAGCTCAAATGCTATCTCCTCCATGAATGTGTCCACCATTCTCCCAACCTAACAGTATGTCTATTCCCTCAATTCTTGCCCTTTGCCTCTGTGAATTTTAAAATACATAAAATACTTGGAGAGCAGCAGGGCATATGTATTTCTTCTAGTACATAGATTCCAAGAAAGAAGCCATCTACCCCAACACAGTTTAGTTTTTCATTAACATGAGTCTACTATTGCACTATATTCATCAATATTACTTTACTATTCCACGAGACTCTTGCCCAGGAAGATACAAATTGAAAATAGCTTTACTGCTTATTCCAGCAACTCTTCAATAGAATGTGCAATGGACTGAACGCTTATCCCCACCTTCCCCCCATATTCAGATGTTGAAATCCTAACTCCAAAGTGATGGTAGAAAGAGGTGTGGTTTTGGGGAGGTGATTAGGTCATGAGGGCAGACGCCTTATGACTGGAATGAGTGTCCTTATTAAAGAGATCACAGAGAACTAGTTAGCCCTTTTCACCATGGTAATGACACAGCAAGAAGACCTCATCTGTGAACCAAGAAGAGTGCCTTTACTAGACACCAAATCTACCGGCACCTTGACCTCAAACTTCCCAGTCTTCAGAACTGTGAGAAATAAATTTTCATTGTTTACAAGCCATCCAGTTTATGGTATTTTGTTATAGAAGACCAAATAGACCAAGACAAGAAGCATGAATATTGTACCCTGAGACTTTTTTAATTTCTTCCCTCCCAATCTATTTTTCCATGCTCACCAATTTTAACCATTACATCATAATCTTTACCTAATTTTAATCAATTTCCCCCTCTCATTAAGCCAGACTTTAAAGTCTCAACATCCTGGCATTGCCTTTCCCTTCCTAAAATGCTATCAGATTTTGTCGAGGTGAGTTCCCCCTAACAGTGCTAAACCATAAACTCGGGTAGCTTTATCTCGGCAACAGGTCATTCTGGTGATATTTTGAAGAGCCAGTATTCGACGTGCCCAAACAATAACTGTTAATTATAAAGTAATTAATTCATGGGGCTAAATGACAGGATTGTTTTGAATATGACAAGCATAGTGTAATTATAGAGTTCTTATTTGGGGTTTGAATTTGGAGCCACTGAAGGGGATTTGGCTTTGATTGTTTGTATATCCCTATTTTCTTAATTACTCCTTCGTGGATTTTGCCTTTTCATGCCTTTGACCGAACAGATGAGAGCACGTGTGACAGAACCTTCATACCCTGGAGCAGGTGCTATTTTAAAGCCAACAACACAGTGGAACAGTTGCATTCTTTAAAGGCCACTTGTTTTTGCTCTATTAAGCAAAACACCCCTGGAATTTGGTGAACCACCTATGCTTACTTCTCTGAGGAGCTGCTGGACATGTCATTCACTATATAGGTAAAGAGACAGATGGAGAGAAAAGATTCATGAGAGCAGGTTGATCAATAATACATTGATTTACTCAGTGCCTCTTGATGAGAGTCAGAATTCATGAGAATTTCCTTTGGAACTTGAAATTTTCTCACTGAAAGAGGCAATGAGTTGTACTGGGCATTTTCTACTGCAGTTGTTTTCAGCAATTTCTAGTGTACTTTTTCATGTCTGTGGAGGGGTTACAGATTTAATGATTTCTAAATACTAAGCCAGGGATATTTCCCACAGAATCATGAAACTTGGGCCACAAAAAACTCGTTCATACTCCTCATTTACAAATGAGAAAAATAAGCCTATGGATAAATTACTTGTTCAAGGGCACAAAGCTAATTCCCTCATATTCTTTCAATATCAGTACACAGACTGTCAAATACACATCCTCATAGCTAGGGACTGAACTCAGATCAGATTCTCCGCTGATTACCTGTGCTGTATTTTCCTAAAAAACACAATTTCCATTTGTGTCTTCTGGAAAAGTGAAAACAAAGCACATCTCTAGAGGAAACCAAGATCTCCTCAACCTATAGATGCTTATCCTAGTTATTTACTTCCTTGCTGAGTGCTTGAAAAACGTGCACAGAGACATACACAGAGACTGAATGGACCAGGGAAATGAGTTATGTGAAAGGTTAAATTTCTTCATATAAAAAAATGAGACCAATGTTCAAGAATATTGGACATGTTCTAACTAATGCACTAGAGTGGGTGGTCGCCAAGTATTTGGTTTTCATTGCTAAGGCTTTATGCCTCACACATTCCTAAATGAAGGCCAGGTATGAGAGGATGATGTTTACTCCTCTGAAATACTTTCACCTCTAGCTACAGCCACAAGGTGATTAATGATGTCTACTTCAGGCAGCACAGGAAAACCAGCTAAATGTTTGTTAAGAAATCAAGAATACCAGCAATAAACCAGATTATCTGTGCATCTATTTTTAGATAAATAAGAAAACAGTTTAACATTCCCCATTTACTATTTGTAAAATAGCCCACTTAAATAATGACCAAAGAAAGATGGAATTCAAATACATAGAGCATTCTTATCTCTGACTTCTAATATTCCTTTTTTTCTAACTAATGTCTTTTGTCCCCCTCGCCATCACCCAAGGCTATTTGCACACACTTTAAACCGAGTGTTTCCATTTATAGCCTGATATTACATAGAATCTAGGTGATAACAGCTTTTCTGCTTTTTATTACTCTTACAAACATCTTTGCTTCTGCACTTCTCCCACTCTAGCCCTTCTCTATGCTGAAGATCTAAAAAGCTTTCTAAAGGGTGAGCAATACTTTGGGCCTCCAGCTATTCCTCCTTCTGTCTTTTAAAACACTCAATTTTACCATCTGGTTTCTTAAAGAGGCAATGCATTTTAACTATCATACAAACGAAGACATAGAATTAAGGCTAAAACAGATTTCTTCATCATCACCACAATTTTTAACTAGTCTCAAATGACTTATTTGTGACCACTTAGGTCCTCATTATATTGTAATGTTAAGCAGCTCAATGAGTGAAAACACCACAAATTGCTCATGTACTTTTAGCTAATCATATTCACTAGAGGATAGAACAAACTATAAACGTACAATTTTTTTAAAAAAATAAGAAATAATATTAAGCAGGAGGACAGAAATGTTTAAGAAGCCATGTTACCTACTTAAAAGAATACTGATCAAACATCAGAAGACTAGGTGCTTGGTGTCTGCTTTGCTGCTAGCAAGCTCTGAGAACTGTAAATTAACTCTGTTCCTTTATTGGCCCTATTTTATCTAGTACAGCACTGTGCAACAGAACTCTCCACAGTGACAGAAAAGTACTGTATCCACACTGTTAATATGGTAGCCACAAGTCATATGTGGTTACTGAAAGCTTGAATATGACTAATGAGAGTAGGAACCTGAATTTTATTTAAGTTTTAATTTAGATAGTTACAAGTAGCTAGTAGCTATCATATTTGACAGTACAGATCTAAGATCTATAAAATCAGGTGGCTCTAGGCATAGCTTAATACCTTGACAGTTCTGGAAAATCTATTGTGATATCTAATTCTGTTTGGCAGGTACTAAAGGTTTGCTGACCCAGACCCCCATCCACAGCATTTTCCTTTCCAATCCCCTTTCTAGGATATGGAGGACATATGACACAACTATCAACCAATAGCAGCAGAAGTCTACTGAGTTCATTGGCCTGATAAAGACAGACACTAGACAGACACTAGACGTCTAGAAGGACCCATTTTGCCATTTGACATTCACTTTTTCCCTTTTCACTGGCTGAATACATATATGACAACTGGAATAAGGAAATACGACACCATGAGACAAGTATAAAGAAGACGACTGGAATAAGGAAGCCTTCCTAGGCTCATGAGACAAGAATTAGGAAGATGAAATGCAACCAGAATTGAAGAGTAAAAAGATTTAAGAACACTGTTTCTTGAAGATGCCATTGAGCCACTGCAATAACCACCCTACTTATTTAAGCTATTGTAGTTGTGTTTTGTTACTTGCAGTTGAAAGCCCAGGACCGCTGGATATGGAATACCATGAGGTTTAAGACTAAAAGTGGAGAAAAAAAGTCATTTTAGATTAGTTGAATTGGAAAGCTAGCAAGTGCAGGATGGCAAGGTAAAATGAAAGATCATGAGAGCATTGACCCTTAATGATGTGGAGCTAGCTACTACACAAGGAATGAATTTACTACCAACACATTTTGTGTGATATGACAGTTAAACAAACTCTTACTTGATTAAGAGCCTGTAGTTGGGGTTACATGCAGTAAAATTTGTGTTACATTAAAGTCAAACATGCCTAAATGATTCTGTACTTAGTTTTCATCATTAATTCCATATTCACATAGGGAAGAAGCCTTAAATAGGAATTCTGACCGCCCAAGATAGAGTTGTTATGTGAAACAATTAAAATAGTTAAACTCCTACTTAAGTCATTAGAGTTCCTTGCAGTGAATGGCTTCCTAACTGATGTTCTGTTTAAGCCTCTATTTTACATTCAAGGTTTGCTTATAGTATGACATAGATGAGATTTCAACAGATAATGATGCACTGGCAAACAATAGAGATCAAACTGTAGAAAAGAGTGATCACTATTAGTAAAAGGCAGTAGAAAAGCATGAAGAATGGTGCAATAGCCGTTAATATCCTTATGGATATAGTCCAAAGTCACAAGAATGTGGAATTTACTGAGGCCAAGATGTGGCCCCAGAGATAAAAAGTGAAAAATCGATTTATGATAGTGGAGTCTGAATTCAAGAGAGATTACAGTAGACAATCAGTTACACACTTAGAGAGTTCACGCAGCACACCTGGGTGGAAATGGAGACTTTACATTCAGATCACAAATGGCATTTAAGTGGGTCTCAATGTTTACAGGGCTTTAAAACCATTTGAAGAACCACTTTAAAATGTGGGAAACGGAGTGAATGTGTTTGTGACTACCAAAAAGGTGGAAAAAAAATTGGATTTTCATTCCTATTAAAGTCTATTCACATAACTGATTCCACAATTCTGGAAAGAAGTTCCTCCACAGATATCACTGAAAATATCAACTTGATTGTCTTTCGGTTATTTTCAGTTGGAAAGAGAATGAGTGTGTTTGTGATTCCAGCCAGGAAGTTGTTTAACAAAGAGTCCCAGGAAAAGAAGTGGGACTGCCATGTGCATTTCAGGGAGAGTCTGAAGAGTGCTTAGCAGAGTAGGAATAGAATATGGTAGACTGCTGTTGATTTTGTCAGTCAGCAGGCAATCAGAGTGCTGCCTGCCCATCTTGGGACAACAGGGCATCCAAGCCATGTGGGGAAAATGAGATCTCCCTTCCAGTTTGAAGGTCTCTCCTTATAATGCAGACTGGGAGGGGGGTGAGAGGACTGGTAGCTGTCTCCTACTGCCACATGAAAAAGGCATCTTTCTGTGTGAGGAAAGAGCCAAGACTTAGAGAACCAGAGAAAGCAGAGCTGGGAAAAAGAAAGAAAATACTATATGTAAAACTAAGTGTCACCAAATAATTTCCCAGTAACATGCCATAAATTCCCTTACTTAAAAGCTACTTCGAATTGTTTTTCTGACACCTTCAATCAAAAGTGACCCCACTCATATACCATGTCTATAGTACTCATTTCAGAATATACGGTTATTCTAAGAAGCCCATGACATGAGTATAATGTTAAGAAAGCAGGATATTAACCATGAGTAAAATATGAGCTCATATCTTCTTAAAATATGAATGGAAAAAGTACAGGGGCTGGTGCGGTCGCTCACACCTGTAATCCCAGCACTTTGGGAGGCCAAGGCGGGTGGATTACTTGAGGTCATGTCAGGAGTTTGAGACCAGTCTGGGCAACGTGGTGAAACACTGTCTCTACTAAAAATACAAAAATTATCCAGGCACGGTGGTGCATGCCTGTAATCCCAGCTACTCAGGAGGTTGAGGCAGGAGAATCACTTGAACCCGAGAGACAGACGTTGCAGTGAGCTGAGATTGCACCACTGCACTCCAGTCTGGGCAACAGAGTGAGACTCTTTTTTAAAAAAAAGGAAAAAATGTATAGAGGGCTAATATTCCCTGCTAGTATAAAACAGATTCATACCTGAGACAAGCCAAGAGTATAGAATTAATTTTTCAATGTGAAAATTCAGGAGCCAAATTGGTGTTCTTTTCTAGATGTAAGTAAATCCTACATAGCAACGGGCCACAAAGCAGGGAGCTCTCTTAGCTTGGTAAATGTAGGGATTTAAGAAGTCTTGGTGATGATGGGATATAAGAGATCCCTAGCCTCACGACCAAGTTTGTCAGATAGGTAAATTCAGGTCAGATAGGTTTTAAGTGTTTGAACAAAGACTAGAACTCAAAGCACCTATCTAAGTACAGTCTTCTTTTTCCAGTCTACCTTAGCATTGGGCTAAGCCGCTTTACTCATTAAGTGAAAGGCTGGGAGGGCACATTCCAGAGATGGGAAATAACAGAAAAGTCAGATAGTACAGGGAGTTGTGTTGGGCTGGAGAGGAGAGTTTGGGTAATGAGGATATTTGTTATTTCAGTAACTAAACTCTCCTGGATAAGCTCTAAGAATGTCTACCTAATCCTGATTTCTATTTTCTAGTGAATAGAGTCAGAATATGTTCTAGGGGCTATGCTTCCTGCATACGGGCAAAAGGTTAACAGCCTTTCAGAGATTCTCAAGAAGTGACTCATTCAGAGTCTTCTAGACAGCATTTAATTATTTAACTATAGATGGGGCTTGACCAGGTGGGAGTGTCATTGGTCTTACAGCTCCAATTAATTTTTTCACCTTCCTCTTTTTCACTCACTTTACATTTTCCCTCCTGAGTTTTAATGATGCAAACGGCACTGAGGCACCATCATCTTCCATACCTAAACTGAAATGGATTCACATAGTAGTTTTATAGCACTGAGCATTCAAGTCACAATTGCTGTCTGGTTTGCCTAGCTCTGCTTAATGGCCAACAGAAAATACTCTCAGAGACCTTTACAGGAAAGCAGAGGACTTCTTAACATAATAATGGCATCTTAACAATTCGCTGGAATGCATTATGGGCTTAGCTGGTTTTAAGATTCTGGCCCTTTCCAAGCTTCTGATGTACTTTTCTTCTTCTCGTTCCCCATAATGAACCTCATTCTCTTAATTTATCAGTCACTCAAAATCTGAATAACTTGAAAATTGAAGACCATCCACTTGGATAAATTATTTGGTGTAATAATGCCTAATGATACAACCTAAATAATCACAGCAAACCCTGCCCTCAAAATCCCAGTCCCATATTCTATTACACCATAAGGCTATTGAATCAGCCTAACTCACAGAATAACTGGTTCTTAGGTACTGCCAATGAACTGCAGTGTTGACAGTAAAATTACATGTACTATTTATCAGCTAAAAGATCTATTATAGTCCTAGAGGACAGTCACAGAGATGGCTGCTGCTTAAATGCAGATGGCTGGAACTCCAGTTACAATGACTGACCTGAAGTACAGTAGCTAGTGAGGGAGCTCAGGTACTAATGACATCCTTAAAAGAATGCATCTGAAATTTTCAACACAGACATGCTCATGAATACTTTGAATGAAAAAAAAAACCTTAAAGCAGCTGTCTGCACTTACTGAAAAGTAAGTGGGAAAAAATATTTCTTTCACTTAGTTTTAGGGGAAGTGATGTGTAACAGTTGCTGGTGTTGGGGAAAGGGATGTAGTTAATTATACACAGCCCTAGTTTCCTGATCGAATGGGATATCCCAGCTATCACAAGGTTGCCAATGAGATTAGAGCTGCATAGGCACAGAGATGGCCCTTGCAGTGGAAATCATTACATTAGGTGTCAGGTGATGGAAATCACAAGCAAGGAATGCAACCCCCCATTGACAGACCCAGATTAGAGTCAGCCATGGAGTTATTACGTGAAATGCCATTCTGCTATTAAAACACAAAGAGATAAAGAGACAAGTCAAACTGCCCTTTATACATGTAAACACCAAGCTTCCACATAGGGAATTCATTTGTCCTTTACATGTAGGGAATACTCAGTAGCTATTGCCTCTAATGATCCTTCAGGGCTAGAGAAAAAGATGGAAGATGTCATAGTCAGCTCAGGTTGCCATAACAGATACCAAAGACTGGGTTGCCTAAACAACAGATATGTGTGTTCACACAGTTCTGGAGGCTGCAAAGTTCAAGAAAAAGTACAGCAAAGTTTGGTTTCTGGTGAGGCCTCTCTTCCTGACTTGGAGATGTGGTCGTTTGTCTTCTCGTGGCCTTTTCTTGGTGAGTATGTACGTATAGAGAGAGAAAGAGATCTCTCCTTGTAAGGCCACCAATCCTATCAGATTAGAAGCCTACCTTTATGACTTCATTTAACTTTAATTACCTCCTAAAAGCTCTGTCTTCAAATACAGTCATATTGGGGGTTAGAGCTTCAAAATATAAATTTTGTGGGAAAATACAATTCAATCTGTAACAGAGGTAATGCACTTTTGGGCTGGGAGTGAGTGTGATTATTTTGTTCCAGTGAGACTTGTTTTCTCTACATGGAAATAATCCACAGAATATAATAAGCAAAAGGGGTATAATCAGGGTCCTGCAGTGACCTATTAAAGACACTGCCCATGTAGAACATAAGTACATGCACAGTAGTATTTAACAGCAAATTTTTCAAGGAGCCAAATAAATCTTGGCAGTATTAGTTCAGGTACATCAAACTGTGGACATCTGGATCTTCCTCCCGAAATATCTGAGCTCTCCCATTTTCTAACTCTTCTCTCTCATAATCCCTGGCTGCTAATAGGGAAGGTGTGATGACAATTGGTTTGGGCCTTTTCCTTCTTCTTATCTGTGGACCCCTTGACATTCCCCACCCTTACTCCTTTGTGACCCATATGATTTTATTTTCTGAAAACCCAAAGCTAGAGATTCCTAGGAAGAGCCAATTAGGGGATTTCTCTTTGTTAGAAGCTAGACTAGCAGCCCTGTGACTCACAGGCAGAGATTTGGTATAGGAATTCAGCATTTGAAATTACATACAATCATAAGGTATACCTCAGGTGAGTCATCCTTAATGTAAATTTTAAAAGTCATTCAAACGTTATTTGCTCAAAGAACCTTGGCATAAGGCAGTTGAAAAAAACAAATGATAGGCACTGTTCATTATCAGCTGCTATTATGGCTGTTGTCACTATATTCAATCTTTCTTCCTTTTACTGACTACCAATGGCCCATTTCCTCTTAAGGGAAAATAAAAGGCAAGTCAGTCTTCACCTTGAAAAATTTCACTTAAATTCTTGTGAATACCCATATTAATTCAACAGAGCTTCTAAGACTGGTGAGTGCCAATTAAACATGGCCCCCAAATGCATTCACAGGTCTGGCTAAGTAAGCCAAGCTCTCTGGGGTCTTTATTCTACTATCCCTTGCAGCCATAGCATGCTAGACACTGATACATAAACTAAATAAGATATATTATGAGCTCAGCCTTTGCATGCACTCTATCATCTACATAGAGACTCCTGTGCTTCAGCGAACTCCTGATCAATCACTATTCATTTAAAAAATTTTAATTTTTTAAATTTTATTTTAAGTTCTGGGATACATGTGCAGAATGTGCAGGTTTGTTACATAGGTATACATGTGCCATGGTGGTTTGCTGCACCTATCAACCTGTCATCTAGGTTTTAAGCCCTGCATGCATTAGGTATAAAAAGTTTTAATATTTTAAACAGACTTTATTATTTTAGAAAGTTTTAGATTTTCTAAAACTAAAACTAATATACCACAGGATCAATATTGATGACCTCTCTCTTTCATTCTGGTATTAGCAATTTGTGTCTTTGTTTTATTTGTTAGCCTTGCTAGAAGTTTGTCGATTTTACAGAGCTTTCCAAAGAACCAGATTTTGGTTTTGTTGATTTTCTCACTCTCTGTTGTTTTCCTATTTTTAATTTCAGTGATTTCCACTCTAATTCATATTGTCTCTTTTACTTACGTTTGCCTTAGGATTAAATTGTTCTTCTTTCTCTAGTTTCCTAAAGTATAAGCTAAACTAATTGATTTGAGGTCTTTCTTCTTTTCTAGTATATGTATTTAATGCTATAAATTTTCCTCTAAGCATTGCTTTTGCTACATCCCTACAGATTTTGGTAAGTTGTATTTTCACTTTTGTTTAGTTTAAAATACTTTCTTTTTTTTTTTTTAATTCTTTTTTTTTTTTA
>NW_012118077.1:1516134-1528206 GCF_000951035.1 Colobus angolensis palliatus
CTCTGTTTTGGTACCAGTACCATGCTGTTTTGGTTACTGTAGCCTTGTAGTATAGTTTGAAGTCAGGTAGCGTGACGCCTCCAGCTTTGTCCTTAGAAATACTTTCTAATTTATCTGTATACTTTGTTGTTGACCCAGCTGTTACTCAAAAATGTGCTGTAAAATCACCAAATGTTTTGGGACTTGACAATCATCTTTCTGTTATTTTAATTTCACTGGGGTCTGAGAATATACTTTACATGATATATATTCTTTTAAATTTGTTTAGGTGTTTCATATGGATCTGAACCTGTTCTATAATGGTGAATGCTCCATGTGAGCATGAGAATATGTATTCTACTGTTGTCAAAGTAATCTATAAATGTCAATTAGATCAAGTTGATTTATGGTGCTGCTTGAGTCAACCATACATTACTGTTTTTCTGCCTGCTTGATCTATTAATTAAAGAGGTGTGTTAAAACCTCCAAGTATAAATAGTGGAGGTCTATTCTTCTTGCAGTTCTATCAGCTTTTGCCTTACACATTTCAACAAACTATTGTTAGATGCACTCACATTAAGGATTGTTATGTCTTACTGGTGAATTGACCCCTTTTATCATTTTGCAATGCCCGCTTTTATCCTTGAAAAAATTCTATGTTCTAAAGTTTCCTCTGTCTGAAAATAATACAGCTACTCCAGGTTTCTTTTGAGTTATCTTCCTCCATCTCTTTCCTTATGAAGTGCTTAAATCGTTATACTTAAAGTGGGTTTCTTTTAGATGACATATATTTGGGGCCTCAGTTTTTCATCTACTTTGACAGTCTTTTTTAATCTACATATTCATACAATTCACATTTAAAGTGATTGCTGATATAGATGGATTAATAACTACCATGTTGGTAACCATTTTCTATTTATTGTTCTTTATCTTTCTTTTTCCTTTTTGAGATAGAGTCTCACTCTGTTGCCCAGGCTGGAGTGCAGTGACGTGATCTCAGCTTGTTTCACTGCAATTTCTGCCTTCTGGGCTCAAGCAATCCTCCCACCTCAGCCTCCCTAGTAGCTGGGATTACAGGCATCTGCCACCATAACTGGGTAATTTTTGTATTTTTAGTAGAGACGGGGTTTTGCTATGTTGGCCAGGCTGGTCTTGAACTCCTGACCTCAAGTGATCCACCTGCCTTGGCCTCCCAAAGTGCTGGCATTACAGTGTGAGCCACTGTGCCCAGCCTCTTTTCTCTTCCCCTCCATTTCTGCCATCTCTGGTTTTAACTGAGCATTTCATATGATCTTCTTTCATCCCCTTTCCTAGCATATTAATAATACTTTTACCAATGTAAGACAAAAAACTTCAGGAACTCCTAATACAAGTTGAGTCTCTCTCAATCATTTTATTGTAACAGGAGGCATGGTAACACACATAGCAGTTAAGAGCAACTGCTCTAGTGTTCCAATGCCTGTGGTTTAAATCCAAATGCCTCACTGGATGAACAGTAACTCAACCTCTTTAAGGCTCAACATCTTATCTCACATTTATACACTGAGAACGAGTCTTTACCAGGTAGCTGTAAGAATTTAATGTATTTGCACTTTGGCTGGCACATATTAAGCACTCAACAAATGCTAATTGTTATTGTTGTTGGTGCCATTACTTCACAGTACCAAAAATCTGGTGACAAAGTTGACAATGTCAAAAAGAATCCAAGCATCTTAGATTTGGAGGCTCCCTGGGATCACGGGATTGCTCTAGGTACAAAACAGTCCACTAAATTAATTCTTAGGACTTCTCTCCCCCTAAAATTCTTGGATGGCCAGGCCACTTTTCTGAGTGACTTCAAACTCCCAAAGCTCCAGACTAGTCCATAAATAGGTTCAGGACCTAGCTAAGGACTTCTATTAACAGAAGCTTGCTTACCCTCTACTCTTCCTCTTCCCTAAAATCACTGACAATGATCTCCAACAGATTGTTACAAAGGAAAGAATGATCTCAGACTTACGACACAAGAAAATGCTAATAATTTGGAGGTGTAAGAGTGCCAATAATTCCTAATACCCTATGGTTCTGCTCTGTTGAAATGCAGCCTGTTCAGCAAATTAGTGTAAGAGCACAGAAGACTGACAACAGGCCATTGTCAAATCCTTCCTTGCAACCCAAAATTTCCCAAGTCCAAGATGCTAAATGGCAGAAATAGGCATTAATCAAAATGAAATTCAATACTGCAGTGAAATGAAGATTTAGTGTATGAGAGTAGTTTTTATTTTTATGCAAGCATTTCTCTAAGAGCTTGAAGCCCTCTTCTGCTGTAGCAGGAGACAGTGTGACATACAGGAGTCCTAATAATTCCTAATACCCTATGGTTCTGCTCTGTTGAAATGCATTCTGTTCAGTAGGTTAATTCTGAAAGCACTAAAATCTGACACTAGGTCTTGCCTTGAAATTAGACAAAAATAAATAGAAACCATCATTCGCCACAAAATAAATATTTTACTTAAATGTTATTTTCCTAATGCTAATGATCTAATAATTTACTTTTTCTTCCTGGATAGTAAAAAAGAAAAATCCTTCTTCTTACAGTTGCTTCAAAAGCTTATATAGAACATCATAACTGCACTTTAAAATCTTTACATTCAGAAACTGGGTACTATATTATCAGTCCAGGAGGCAATGCTGTGAAAGATAATCTACTATTCTAAAATATCAATTTAAAATAAAGATAATTAAAGAAAACATAAGAGAAAAAATTAATATTTTTAAAAGTTGCATTAATTCATGTAAAAAAATTCACTAACAAATATACTGGGGCAATCTTAAAGGTAAACCCTTTCCAAACTCTATAAAAGCTAAGTTTATCTTAATATTATCAGAATAGTTTAAGATTCAGTTACAGAATACGCTAAACCTGAATAGTTGGTCCTCTATATTCCATGGATTCTGTATCTGTGGATTCAACTAAGGATCAAAAATATTCAGAAAAAAAAATTCCACAAAGTTTCAAAAAGCAAAACTTTGAATCTTCAGGAATGAATTGATTTGTAGGCATTGTATTATATTAGGTATTCTAAGTAATCTAGATATTATTTAAAGTACGCAAGAGGACACAGGTAGATTGTATGCAAATATTATGCCATTTTACATATAGGATTCAAGCATCCAAGGATTTTGGTATCTGTGGGGGTTCCTGGAACCAATCCCCCAGAGATACCGAAGAACAGTTGTGTTTATGGTGGTTTTTCTAAATATTAATAACAAAAAAAGTTTGTTCATTACCTTGACACATGTTAAAAAAAAAAAAAAAGACTGTAACAGGAATTTACTAATTGGTTAGTTGGTTGAAGTTAATGATTTCTCAAGTCCTAAGATACTGTCCTCTGGGACATCTTCTCTTCTTCTTAAATCCAGATATGCAAAAGCATGGTCATTTGAGAGTTTTTCATGAAAGCTCCAATGAGGCAGAATGAATAGCAATGTGTGCTGAGGGTCTTATTTCTCTCAATCACTTTCAAGTATGGAAGACATGTTGACACGACCCCATCTGTCACTTCCAAAATTACAATTTGTATTGTAATGATTGTAAAGTGAGGAATGGCATCTGAAATGTTTGCCCTAATAAGAGCAGCTTATGGGGACAAGATGGTCGAATAGGAACAGCTCCAGTCTGCAGCTCCCAGCAAGACCAACACAGAAGGTGGGTGATTTCTGCATTTCCAACTGAGGTACCCTGTTAATCTCATTGGGACTGGTTAGGCAATGGGTGCAGCCCACAAAGGGCAAGCAGAAGCAGGGTGGGGAGTTGCCTCACCCAGGAAGTACAAGGAGCAGGGGGGCCTCCCTTTCCCAGCCAAGGGAAGCTGTGAGGGACTTTGCTATCCAGCTTAGACACTACACTTTTCCCAGGGTTTCTGCAATCCAGAGATCAGGAGATTCCCTCATGTGCTTACACCACCAGGCCCCTGGGTTTCAAGCAAAAAACTGGGCAACTGTTGGGGCAGACACACAGCTAGCTGCAGGAGGCTCCCCTCCCCGCCAAGGGGTGCCCGGAACCCCAGCAAGACAGAACCATTCACTCCCCTGAAAAGTTCCCTCCGCGTTCAGCAGGTACCACTCCCATGAAGCCCAGCAAGCTAAGAACCACTGACTTGAACTTCTCACAATCAGCACAGCAATCTGAAGTTGACCTGAGACAATTGAGCTTGGTGTCGGGAGGGGCTTCCACCATTACTGAGGCTTGAGTAGGTGGTTTTTCTGTCAGTGGGAAGGACTGGGCAGAACTCAACACAGCACAGCAAAGTGACTGTGGCCAGATTGCCTCTCTAGATTTCTCTTCACTGGTCAGGGCATCTATGAAAGAATGGCAGCAGCCCCATCAGAGGCTTATAGATAAAACTCCCATCTCCCAAGGACAGAGCACCTGGAGGAAGGGGCAGCTGTGGGCACAGCTTCAGCCGACTTAAACATCTCTGCCTGCCAGCTCTGAAGAGAGCAGTGCATCCTGACAAGGAGGGTTCTCTCAGCATAGCACTTGAGCTCTGCTAAGGGACAGACTGTCTCCTCAAGTAGGTCCCTGACCCCTAGGCCTCCTGAATGGGAGAGACTTCCTAAGAGGGGTTGACAGACATCTCATACAGGAGAGGTCTGGCTGGCAATAGGCCAGTACCCCTCTGGGATGAAGCTTCCAGAGGAAGGAGCAGGCAGCAATCTTTGCTATTCTGTAGCCCCCGCTGGTAATACCCAGGCAAGTAGGGTCTGGAGTGGACCTCCAACAAATTGCAGCACACCTGCAGAAGAGGGGCCTAACTGTTAGAGGAAAAACTAACAGAGAGAAAGCAATAACATCCACATCAACAAAAAGAGCCCCCCCCCACAAAACCCCATCCAAAGTAAATCCACAAAGATGAGGGAAAAACAGCACAAATTATTGATAATTCCAAAAACCAGAATGCCTCATCTCCACATGATCACAACTCCTCTCCAGCAAGGGCACAAAAGTGGATGGAGAATGAGTTTGGTGAATTGACAGAAGTAGGCTTCGGAGGGTAGGTAATAACAGACTCCTCTGAGCTAAAGGAGTATGTTCTAACTCAATGCAAGGAAGTGAAGAACACTGAAAAAAGGTTACAGGAACTGCTAGCTAGAATAATCAGCTTACACAAGAACACGGATAACCTGATGGAGCCGAAAAAAACAGCACAGGAACTTTGTGAAGCATACACAAGTATCAACAGCCAAATCAATAGAGTGGAAGAAAGGATATCAGAGATTGATGATCGACTTACTGAAACAAGGTGTGAGGACAGGATTAGAGAAAAAAGGATGAAAAGGAATGAACAAAGCCTCCAAGAAATATGGGACTATGTGAAAAGACCAAACTTATGATTGATTGGGGTACGTGAAAGTGATGGGAAGAATGGAACCAAGTTGGAAAATACACTTCAGGATATTATCACAGAGAACTCCCCCAACCTAGCAACACAGGGCATCATTCAAATTCAGGAGATACAGAGAACACCACTAAGATATTCCTTGAGAAGAGCAACCCCAAGACACGTAATTGTTATATTCTCCAAGGTTGAAATGAAGGAAATAATGTTAAGGCCAGCCAGAAAGGAAGGTCGGGTTACCTACAAAGGGAAGCCCATCACACTAACAGTGGATATCTCTGCAGAAACCCTACAACCCAGAAGAGACTGAAGGCCAATACTCAACATTCTTAAATAAAAGAATTTTCAACCCAGAATTTCATATCCAGCCAAACTAAGGTTCACAAGTGAGGGAGAAATAAAAACCTTTACAGGCAAGCAAATGCTGAGGGATTTTGTCACCACCAGGCCTGACTTACAAGAGCTCCTGAAGGAAGCACTAAACATGGAAAGGAAAAACCAGTACCAGCCACTGCAAAAACACACCAAAATATAAAGACCAACGACACTATGAAAAAACTGCACTAACTAATGTGCAAAATAACCAGCTAGCAGCATGATGACAAGATCAAATTCACACATAACAATACTAACCTTAAATGTAAATGGATGAAATGCCCCAATTAAAAGACACAGACTGGCAAACTGGATAAAGAGTCCAGACCCATCCGTGTGCTGTATTCAGGAGACCCATCTCATGTGCAAAGGAACAAATAGGCTCAAAATAAAGGGATGGAGGAATATTTACCAAGCAAATGGAAATGAAAAAAAGCAGGGGTTGCCACCCTAGTCTCTGATAGAACAGACTTTGAACCAACAAAGATAAAAAAATACAAAGAAGGGAATTACATAATGGTAAAGGGATCAATGCAACAAGAAGAGCTAAGTATCCTAAATATATATGCACCCAATACAGGAGCACCCAGATTCATAAAACAAGTTCTTAGAGACCTACAGAGACACTTATATTCCCACACAACAATAGTGGGAGAATTTAACACCCCGCTGTCAATATTAGACAGATCAACAAGACAGAAAATTAACACAGATATTCTGGACTTGAACTCAGCTCTGGACTAAGTGGACCTAATAGACATCTACAGAACTCTCCACCCCAAAACAACAGAATATACGTTCTTCTCAGCACCACATCACACTTATTCTAAAATTGACCACATAATTGGAAGTAAAACACTGCACAGCAAATGCAAAAGAACGGAAATCATAACAAACAGCTTCTCAGACCACAGTGCAATCAAATTGGAACTCAGGATTAAGAAACTCACTCAAAATCACACAACTACATGGAAACTGAACAATCTGCTCCCGAATGACTACTAGGTAGATAATGAAATGAAGGCAGAAATATCGAAGTTCTTTGAAACCAGTAAGAACAAACCCACAACGTACCAGAATCTCTGGGACACATTTAAAGCAGTGTGTAGAGGGAAATTTATAGCACTAAATACCCACATCAGAAAGTGGGAAAGATCTAAAACTGACATTCTAACATCACAATTAAAAGAACTAGAGAAGCAAGAGCAAACAAATACAAAATCTAGCAGAAGACAGGAAGTAACTAATGTCAGAGCAGAACTGAAGGAGATAGAGACACACAAAACGTTTCAAAAAATCAATGAATCCAGGAGCTTATTTTTGGAAAGATTAACAAAATAGACAGAATGCTAGTCAGACTAATAAAGAAGAAAAGAGAGAAGGATCAAATAGGCACAATAAAACACAATAAAGGGGATATCATCACTGATGCCACAGAAATACAAACTACCATCAGAGAACACTATAAACACCGCTATGCAAATAAACTAGAAAGTCTAGAAGAAATGGATGAATTCCCAGACACATACACCCTCCCAAGACTAAACCAGGAAGAAATCAAATCCCTGAATAGACCAAAAACAAGTTCTGAAATTGACGCAGTAATTAATAGCCTACCAGTCAAAAAAAGCCCAGGACCAGACAGATTCACAGTCAAATTCTACTAGAGGTACAAAGAGGAGCTGGTACCATTCCTTCTGAAAGCATTCCAAGCAATAGAAAAAGAGAGACTCCTCCCTACTCATTTTATGAAGCCAGCATCCTCCTGATACCAAAACCTGGCAGAGGCACAACAAAAAAAGAAAATTTCAGGCTAATATCCCTGATGAACATCAATGCGAAAATCCTCAACAAAATACTGGCAAGCTGAATCCAGCAGCTCATCAAAAAGCTTATCCACCATGATCAAGTCGGCTTCATCCCTGGGATGCAAGGCTGATTCAACATAACCAAATCAATAAATGTAATCCACATAAACAGAACCAATAACAAAAACCACATGAATATCTCAATGGATGCAGAAAAGGCCTTTGATAAAATCCAACACCCCTTCATGCTAAAAACTCTCCACAAAGTAGGTATTGATGCAACACATCTCAAAATAATAAGAGCTACTTATGACAGACCCATAGCCAATATCATACAGACTGGGCAAAAGCTGGAAGCATTCCCTTTGAAAACTGGCACAAGACAAGGATGTCCTCTCTCACCACTTCTATTCAGCATAGTATTGGAAGTTCTGGCCAGAGCAATCAGGCAAGAGAAAGAAATAAAGCGTATTCAAATAGGAAGAGAGGAAGTCAAATTGTCTCTGTTTGCAGATGACATGATTGTATATTTAGAAAACCTGATTGTCTAAGGCCGGAAACTCCCTAAGCTGATAAACAACTTCAGCAACTTCTCAGGATACAAAATGAATGTGCAAAAATCACAAGCATTCCTACACACCAATAATAGACAAGCAGAGAGCCAAATCATGAGTGAACTCCATGCACAGTTGCTACAAAGAGAATAAAATACCTAGGAATATGACTTACAAGAGACATGAAGGACCTCTTCAAGGAGAACTACAAACCACTGCTCAAGAAAATCAGAGAGGACACAAACAAATGGAAAAAAAAAATCCACGCTCAGGGATAGAAGAATCAATATCATGAAAATGGCCATACTGCCCAAAGTAATTTATAAATTCAATGCTATTCCCATCAAACTACCATTTACTTTCTTCACAGAATTAGAAAAAACTACTGTAAATTTCATATGGAACCAAAAAGCAGCCCACATAGCCAAGAGAATCCTAAGCAAAAAGAACAAAGCTGGAGGCACCATGCTACCTGGCTTCAAACTAGTCTACAAGGCTACAGTAACCCAAAATTAGCATGGTACTGGCACCAAAACAGATATGTAGACCAATGGAACAAAACAGAGGCCTCAGAAATAACTCCACACATATACAACCTTTTGATCTGGAGAAATCTGACAAAAACAAGCAATGGGGGAAAGATTCCCTATTTAATAAATGGTGCTGGGAAAACTGGCTAGCCATATGCAGAAAATAGAAAGTGAATCCCTTCCTTCCACCTTATACGAAAATTAACTCAAGATGGATTAAAGACTTAAATGTAAAACTCAAAACCATAAAAACCCTAGAAGAAAACCTAGGCAATACCATCCGGGACATAGGGATGGGCAGAGACTTCATGAATAAAACACCAACAGAAACTGCAACAAAAGTCAAAATTGACAAATGGGATCTAACTAAACTAAAGAGCTTCTGCTCAGCAAAAGAAACTATTATCAGAGTGAACAGGCAACCTACAGAATGGGAGAAAATTTTTGCAGTCTATCCATCTGACAAAGGGCTAGTATCCAGAATCTACAAGGAACTTAAACAAATTTACAAGAAAAAAGCAAGTAACCCCATCAAAAATTAGGCAAAGGATATGAACAGACACTTCTCAAAAGAAGACATTTATGCAGCCAACAGACATATGAAAAAAAGCTCATCATCACTGGTCATTAGAGAAATGCAAATCAAAACCATAATGAGATACCATCTCACACCAGTTAGAATGGCGATCTTTAAAAAGTCTATAAACAACAGATGCTGGCAAGGATGTGCAGAAATAGGAACGCTTTTACACTGTTGGTGGGAGTGTAAATTAGTTCAACCATTCTGGAAGAGAGTGTGGCAATTCCTCAAGGATCTAGAACCAGAAATACCATTTGACCTGGCAATCCCATTACTGGGTACAGACCCAAAGGATTATAAATCAGTCTACTATAAAGACACATGCACACATGCACACATATGTTTATTGCAGCACTATTTCCAACAGCAAAGACTTGGAATCAACCCAAATGCCTATCAATGACCAAATGGATAAAGAAAAGGTGGCACATATACACTATGGAATACTATGCAGCCATAAAAAAGAATGAGTTCATGTCCTTTGCAGGGACATGGAAGAAGCTGGAAACCATCATCCTCAGCAAACTAACACAGGAACAGAAAACCAAACACCGCATGTTCTCACTCATAATTGGGAGTTGAACAATGAGAACACATGGACACTGGGAGAAGCACATCAGACACAAGGGCTTCTCGGGGAGTTGGGGGAAAGGGAGGGAGAGCATTAGGACAAATACCTAATGCATGGGGGGCTTAAAACCTAGATGATGGGTTGATAGGTGCAGTTAACCACCATGGAACATGTATACCTATGTGACGAACCTGCACATTCAGCACATGTATACCAGAACTTAAAGTAAAATTTACAAAATAAGAGCAGCTTATGCTAACAATGAATTTTAAAAACAAATAGATAAAAGAAACAGTTCCTTAAAGAAGCAGTGCCTCAATAGCAAAGACATGGGATCAGCCTAAACACTTGTTAACATCAATGGTGGGCTGCATAAAGAAAATACAGTACATATATACCATAGAATACTATGTAAACATAAAAAAGAATGAAATGATGTCCCTTGCAGCAATATGGATGGAGCTGGAAGCTATTATCCTAAGCAAATTAACATGGGAACAGAAAAACCAATACTGCATATTTTCACTTATAAGTGGGAGTTAAACACTGAGTACCAGTGGACACAAAGAAGAGAACAATACACCCCAGGGCCTACTTGAGGGTGGAGGGAGGAAGGAGGATGAGGAAAAAAAAAACAAAAATCATAGTACCCAATGATTACTATGCTAATTACCTGGATGATTAAGTAATCTGTACACAAAACCTCCACAACACTCAATTTACCCATGTAACAAACCTGCACATATACCTCCTGAACCTAAAAGCTGGGAAGAAAGAGAAAATAAAATATCAAGAAGAAATGTTAAAAAATAAAATGTAAAATAACATTACACTCTGAAAAAGAAAAAAAAACAGTGCTTTCTAGTTCTAAATTCTAAGATGAAGCTCTAAAATCAGAAGCCTCACCTTTCTCTCAATTTTGCTTTCAGCATCCCAAGATAGTTTAAGTAGTGGTGAGAAATTTTTTCATTTACCCATTGCCTGTAGGCAGAAGGCTTTGGTCAATTACCAGCAAGAGAAATGGGTAGAGGTAAGTGTACCAGGAATCTTGCAGCAAGTAGATGGCTGGATGAGCCCATTATCGGGAGATTCCAATCAGCACAAAACACAACATTGCAAGAAAATTCTAAAGAACTTGTGGGACAAGAGGGATGCAATATATTTCAAGGTGTAAAGTTAGATGCAGTGCTTAAATTAAATGACTTCTTTATATATAATAAGCAAAAATAATTTGGATTATCAAGACGGTTAATTTTGAGGTGTTCTGCTAATTAAGAATGAGCTAATTATTAACTTATATGAATAGA
Organism: Colobus angolensis palliatus; assembly: GCF_000951035.1. NCBI lineage: Eukaryota > Metazoa > Chordata > Mammalia > Primates > Cercopithecidae > Colobus > Colobus angolensis. Next base: position 1,527,220 of record NW_012118077.1, read on the forward strand.
GTGCTTACTGTAGATTTAAAAAGTCATAATTTTCGGAAAGGGAGACTCCTATGCAAGTAACATGTCCTCTTCTTCCATTTGTTATTTGAGATGTTTTCTAATGGCTCATTTAATAATGTGTGACCCCTGTACTGCTTTTATTTACTCCAATTACAGAGAAAATGGTGTAAAAGTCAGCTGTGGCACAGTTCACATGATAAATTCTACTCAAAGCCCAGGTTTGGCATTGTGAAAGGCAACTTACATGATATTTTGACAATTATAAGGAAGTTTTTAATTGTGCCTTATGTTGCATAATGGCATTCCAAGAGAAGGAGAAGGTGCATTTTCATGAGAAATTAAAGAGGATGACAGAGAGGAAAGGAAAAGAAATATTTTTTGTTAGAGAGCAAATCTAAGGATTAGAATCAAAAACTTCTTTGTCTACTATCGTCATGGTTGGAGTCACAATTATGAATGAGAAGTTTAAGAGGAAAGAATGGGACCTAGAAAGAGCCAGGGAATGGAGGTGGTGGGGAGTGCACTGCGGCCAAAAAAAGGTGTTCAGTGAAGTACGAGTCTCACAATCTTGGGAATGTATTCCCAGAAAATAAAGGCAAAATGTCAAAGAGACACATAAAAGAAATACAAATATTACAGAGGATTGGTCCAGGAGACACAATATCTGAGTACTAAAAAATCCACAAAGATAGAAGAAAGAAAACAGAGGAAAGAAAATAACCATAGGCTTATGGGTTTGAACTTAGAATTCTATCAATCAAATGTGAGGTCTAAATAAATATATTTTCAAAAAGTCAACAATTCAGAAACTGCCTCACACACATGTTTCCTAGGAGTTTACTTAATGATTTACTCCAACAAAATAAGAGGATGATACAAAAGAAAGTGTGCTCTGGACAACCATGAAATGTAAAAGTAAAGGGCAGAGGGCAGAATGTGAAAGGGACAGAAGTGAAGGGAAGGAGAGAATTGCAAAATAAATGTCCT
>NW_012118077.1:1529335-1536418 GCF_000951035.1 Colobus angolensis palliatus
ATCACCTGAGATCAGGAGTTCGAGACCAGCCTGGCCAACATGGTGAAACCCCGTCTCTACTGAAAATAGAAAAATTAGCTAGGTGTGATGGCACGCCCCTGTGGTCCCAGCTACTGCAGAGGCTAAGGCAGAAGAATTGCTTGAACCCAGAAGGCAGATATTGCAGTGAGCCAAAACTGCACATTGCACTCCAGCCTGGGCAACAAGAGTGAAACTCCATCTCAATAATAATAATAATAATAATAAATAAATGGTACTGGATAAAAACTAAAACAAACATACCCCCAACATGAGCAAATGAACATCTGAAAGCTGAATAAATACAGACATAAGCAGCCTAGGGACAAGTTTACTAAGAGCTTTTGAAATGTTTTCAGTACAGCCTATAACATAAACACTTTAAATCTGATTTATTTGAAAGGATTTGTGTGAAATACCACTCATAGCTTCCTCACATAGGATACATCTCCTCTCACCTCTTACAGTGCAGAAACAGTAACTCAATTCATTAAATATTAGGTTGAAAAAGATTCAATTAAAAAAAACTTTAAAAGCAACCCAACAATAAAGTACAACAACCATGCAATAGTCCAAAAGGATTAACAACATAATTAATTATTATTCTAATAATTAATGCCATATATAGAAGCAGGCTTGGTGCTGCAGTACACTTGTACCAATGTGACACAGATTTTTGCCTAAGTGTTTGGTCTTCAGATTATCTAGTGAGAGCATTTTTCTCTTTATTTCATTTGCCTGGTTCTGGGCACTGTCCTACCTTATTGGATGCTTGGACTGTGCAGTCCCTTCATTGCCTAGAATAAGACTGAGTAAATAAAACATTGTAAGGGACTTTAGGGATCATCCATAGAATCCTCTAATTTTACATCATAGGAAACCTGGGAAGGTAAATGGTTGGCCGCAAGGTCACCTGGCTGCTTAGTAAAGACATCCAGCATAGGGGCCACAGTATATGGTAGGCAGTCAAATACCTTATTACCCAATAAAGAAATAACTACTTAGGTAAGATTAACAGGAATTCCTACCCTGGGTAATACATTGGGCACCCAATGTAATCCTTGAATCCCTAGAAAACTACAAAAGTGTGGCTATGTACAAAGGTCTATTTTTCCAAGTAGATAATATACAAAGTCAACAGAGTAACAAATAGATCTGTGATCGAAGAAAATGTTAAGAACCACTACTTTAGAACAAATAAAAATGCAGCCCTACAAACAGAACTCTTGGCCTTACAGATGGTATAACCTGCCATGATAACCCTGTTCTGTGTGCATGTGTGTATGCATGCGCATGCATGGCACACGAAAATGCACCAGATGAGGAAAAGTATTACCCACAAATAGGCACGCTATCACATGTCCTTTAACTCTTCACTCAGCCATTTCAAATATATGCATTCACATATATAGGACCTCTATAAAGTCCTTGTCTACCTTTACCCTTCAATAACACAGTGGTTAAGTATGACAGAGCATTCTGTAAATGGTATGTAAAGAAAAATTTACTACATTTTAAATTGATAGCATTGTGCATTTGAACATAACACTATTATTTCAAATCATGTGAACAAATGAATAATGGCTAACGGCTACCATAAACAGGAAGGTACAAGCTGTGCCCTTTGGCAAGAAGAATTTTGGTCCTTATTAGCTCTAAGAAAAAAAATCCGAAATCCTTTAAACGACATTTTCAGATGGCTTGTGTCCTGTCTACCACCAGTTTAGCTTTTCACCAAATTGTATACTCAAGAGTTGGAAGAAACCTTACAGGTCACATGGACTGACTTCCTATCCTCTTGAGGAGACCTTTTCACAGCACTTGACAGCCTGTAAACACAGACTGGCCTGAATTGGACAATCAGCCAGAACAATAGACAACCAACTTGGTTCATAACTATTTTACTGTTTTCACACTGCTTTATAAAATGATTTGGAATACAGTTTTCTGAAAAAGTATTACAAACATTTATTGCATTTTTTTTTCACAGAGTCCCTTTAAAACTAGGATAAATAATTCAAATGGAATAATGTCAAAGAAATTGCAATAAACAGGGGTGATATTTACTCCAAGGCAGTTGGCAATCAGTGTACAACAACATTCATACTAATTATAACTTTTATTAAGTAGAAAACCAGTGCTCCATTCACAGAGTTAACATTGGCTTTGTACTTCACTCTCATTACTCATTTCAATATATAAGCGAAATAATGAGTTATTAAATGTCTTCAATCTACTCTATTAATATAATAGAACTCCATACTTATTTGCTGAGTTCATGGAGCTAGAGATGATGGTTATCCAAAGCTGTTTCATGGGACTAAAAAAAAATACACTTTTCTCCAAGGATATCTAATGGTTCTATTTATTTCTTATTTTGCCCAATGAGTTCCCCAACTTCACAGAAAATAAGTGCCTAAGAAATTCCCTTGTGCCTACACCTTATAGAAACACTTGAATGCTGATATAAAGCCTTCGATCCAGGTCCAGACCTCAAAGGTAGCGCTTACTACTTTCTACCTATGAATTTCATGCTTATAAAGCATGCTTATTATATGCTCAGAAGCTACTGGATGGCTAAACCTCTATTAAATTCAACTATGCATGCTCACACCACTCTCTCCTTCTACCCCTAATACCTCAACCCTAACCCCAATCTAGCTCTGGAAATAAGCATTCAAGAAAACCTACACAACTTTGAATTCCAGAGGGATGGCAAAGCCTTTCTAATGACTCAATGTCTCATGCAGTACATATTAGTTAGTCTAAGTAATAGCATTCACCACTTAGTTGCGTGACATTTCTTCCTAAATACTGACGCAGTTATTAAACAGAGGTGTGGCCAGAGCATGGTCACCTAGATTCCTGACCTAGTCCCATATCTGGCCTTGTGACTGTAGATAAATCATTTCACTATGGTTCCATTCCTCCCTCTGAAAAAAAGAGATAATGTACTGTCTTTATAACTATCAACTTCCTGGAAATTTGAGTTCTGAGTTTTCCAGAGAGGGAAGGTGCACAGCGGAATGGAATCAACAACATATAGCAGGAGGCAAGACTTTGGTCTCAGCTCAATCACAATCTGGGTGGCCTTTATCTCACTAAAGGCCACTTCATTACTGAAACATTGGGAAGTGATCCCCAAGGGCCCTTCTGACTTTGCCAGTATCAGACTGTGGACTAAGTATTAGGGAAGAGTTCTGGGAAGCCCTTGAACATGGCCTAGCTCATCTTATCAGGAATTCAATACGAAAGAGAAAATATATGGTATTGTGTGTTCATTTCCCAGTATTACATGTGATGTCATTTCTTTACATGTATATAACTTCTTAACCTCTATGTACCCTGTACTTTTTTCACTTCCAGAGTGCACTGGAATAGTTCTTTGAATACTCTGTTGAGGAATCAAACATACAGACACACACTGCACACACATAAACAGATCCCTCAGAAAAACAACTCTGAAAAGCTTAGATTAAGAAATAGCTGGTCTCATTTGCATAGTCAGGAAAGAAAATTGTATGCAGCACAATAAACAGCCATTCTTTTCCTGACCTTGCAAAATAATCAACATTACAACCGTGTGTACATGTATGTGCATGCATCTGTTTAGTAGCTTTGAACTACATTAACATGCTATGATCTGGTATTTCTTTCATCAGTTCCTCAGGAGAGGAGCGGCAAAGCTTAATGCAAAATTCAGTCTAAACTTTTAATAGGGTTTCTGACAACTCTAGAGATTTATAGCCTGAATGTAGAATTATTCCTTGTTCTTTTATTTCTCATTCAAATGCAAAGAAATTAATTTTCTGGTCATAATTTCAGTACTTCAGGGATATTACCAGGACAGAAGTAAAAAAAGAACACCAATATATTGGCAAGTCCTATGGTTGAGTGTGACTAATAGCTATAGTGTCACAGATGTAATAATCTAATAAAGCCTCTGTACTCAGGGTCAAATGACATTAGTGCTTAGGAAAGATTTAAGTCTGGTTGCAGCAGCGGATTGCAATCAGTAACTCAGCATTAAAGATGGCAGTTCCTATTGTGTCCTCCCACTTTTATACCCTTACCACATACCTTATTCTTCTCCAGTAGTCTCTCCCTCTCCTCTGTTGATTCTTACTCTTGCTCTATCCTTGCAAAGCTAGAACAAGTTGCATCCCACCATTAAGATTCTCTAAGATTTCTCAACCTAAACTGCAATGTATCCTTTCCTTCAAGTCATTATACAGATAGAGTGAATTTAAGTTACTTTTGCCTCTCTAACTAGACTGTGAGGTTCTGAGGGAACATTTCCTTCTTTGCCACGTGTTTTCACATTTTCTGCAATGTCTGGCCTTGTCCTGAGTTATTTCAAGTATGTGATGCATTATTTCCTGAGCAAATCTATTTTCTTCAATGTTTGTATCTACCAAATGAGATAGGAAAATTACTCTGAAGTTCTCTCCAATTCTCCTATTTCATGATGGTACAGATTTGTACTCTGATGGTCAAGTACCACACTGCAATGGGAGATGGTAAGATATTTTAGGGCAGGAAACGCTAAGAGCAGCATTCCAGGGACAGAAAACAGCACAGGTAAAAGCCCTTAGACGGAAAGTATTTGGCATGCAAATGGAACAAAAAGAAGGCCCAGAGTTATAGGAGGAGGTAAAAGATAAGAAAAAAATATATGTCAGACAGGTTGTCAGACAGTTCACCAACACTAAACAGAACTGAGATGCAGAGCTGTTGTGTTTTAAATACAGCTATTTTATCCACAACCCTATAGCTACAGGTGAAGGGAAATTAGAAGAGAAAATCCTATTCTAGCTTAATAGGAAATCCAGACTATTTGAGTACTTTTACACATGTTATCCCATCTTTTTCGAGTTGCATTAGTCTATTAAATCCCCTGTGGAATCAGAGGCAATGCAAACAGGGTTACAGTATTATTTAAATTACCAAAGTCTGAGAGTTTAGGATAAACACGTACAAATAGGTAGAAAGTCAGGAACTTATCAACTTGATGGATTAACAGGTCATCAGAAGCCCAAACTTATAGTTTCCAATGCCAAAAATTTCCATATGATTAAGAACCAAATTAACTATAATGTAGTTTATTTGGTTCATACAAAATTTTCAAACATGCAATCTCTGGGGAAAACCATCAAAGGGTTTCTTGGTGCTGTAGATGCTAGGGAGCTTTAAACTATGTGATGCCTTTCATCCAGCAAGAAATAGAATGAGTTTATGATGTTATGAAATTTCCTCTTCCACAATGGTGACAGACTCATAAAAATTTTGCAATCTTATGATACTCAGAGTACTCAGGAGAGAGCACTGCTGATTGCTGGGCCTTTGAAGTAACTATAGGACTGGGTCAAAAATTATGCAAGGCAGCCTTTAAGATGGCCCCCAACAGTCCTTATGTTCTGGTATTCATGCTCTTGTGCAATCTCCTCCCCTTGAGGGTGGACTGGTCTTACTGACTAGTTTCTATCAAAGAGAACACAGTAGAAAGGACAGGATATTGCTTCCAAGATTGAGTTACAAAAAGACTGGCTTCCATTTTTACAGACTTGTCTTGTTATTATTCACTCTGAAAGAAACCAGCTGCCATGTTGGGAGCTGTCCAATGGAGAAGCCCAGGTGGCAAGGAACTGATGTCTCCAGCCAACAGCCAGTAAGGATCTGAGGTCTGCCAATAGCCACATCAGTGATCTTGGAAGCAGATCTTCCTCAAGGTGCTCCCTGGAGATAATACAGGTCTGGCAAACAACTGGATCATAGCTTCCTAGGAGACCCTGTGCTACAAGCCATTCAGATAAGCCACACTCATATATTCCACATCCACAGAAACTTGGAAATAATAAATGTGTATTATTTGAAGCTAAGTTTTGAAGTGATTTCTTATAAATCAATATATAGCTAATACAGGCATTCATTTGGAAGAGTAACCAATACTAAGCACTGGGGACAGCCTCCTGTAGCGATTTCCTTCTTCACTACAAAGTCTCAAAACCTCTTCAAAATTAACAAACGAATACACAAGCTCTAGGTTACCAAGAAGCCATAACATATGCCAAAGCACAATGTATTTGTCCACAGTACAAAGTACTGTGTCCATTTATTTTCTCCAACAGTGTCAGAACCATTAGAAGGAAATCACACCTGACTATTAAATTAAGAGGACTAATCAATAATATTGACTTGATATTTGTGTAGCCTAAAGATAACTGACTTTGGTGTAACTATTTATCTTGAGAGAACCAAATTTTATTGTTGGCCCAATGTTAAATATAATCTTCCTATATTTTACCTACCCTAATCTGTGAGCTGAGCAACCCATGCTCCAGTATATGGCACGATGAATTTTTTAAAAATCTATACTACGTAGCTTGTAGCTGAAGCTAACTTGTGAAGCCAGCATTAGGGCCAGAATGGAAGCTAGACAGGAAACAATCACCAGGATTTCATTTTCAGATATACTGCAAAGAAGGCAAAAAGCTGCCTTAGGTTGGTCAGATGAATTTTGCTTCTAGTGTTGTACTCAGCATGTTAGAGTATATCTGTCCCAATATAGTTTGGATGTATGCTCCCTCCAAATCTCATGTTGAAATACGACTGAGAAGGTTGGAAGTGGGTCTAGTGGAAGGTGTTTGGATTATGGGGGCGGATCCCTCATGAATGTTTTGGTCTTTGCAGTAATAAATGCACTCTGAGTTCATGTGAGATCTAGTTGTTTAAAGGAGCCTTGACTGGGTGCCGTGGCTCACGCCTGTAACCCCGATACTTTGAGAGGCCAAAGCGGGCAGATCGTTTGAGACCAGTAGTTCTAGACCAGCCTGGACAACATGAAACCTCGCCTCTACTAAAAATACAAAAAAATTAGCTGAGCATGGTGGTGTATGCCTGTAGTCTCAGCAACTCAGGAGGCTGAGGTGGGAGAATCACCTGAGCCCAGGAAGTTGAGGCTGCAGTGAGTCGTGATCATGCCACTGCGCTCCAGCTTGGGCAACGGCAATCAGACGCTGTCTCAAACGGGAAAAAAAAAAAGAAAAAAAAAAAGGCCAGCCACTT
>NW_012118077.1:1537925-1539957 GCF_000951035.1 Colobus angolensis palliatus
CGTCTAAAAAAAATAAAAATAAAAATAAAAAGTGCATTTTTAGATACAGAAGGATTTTTGAATTGTTAAAGATGACAAAGGATGACCAGTACCCAGTACCCAAGAACCTAACAATTGAAATGAGGTAAGAATTAAAAAATTAGAATGGAATGACTCCAATTCCCATTTCTTACAGAAGCCAAGAAAGAGAAAATTATTAAGCAGCACATGGTAGAGCTGCAGATGAAATGTGTGGTAATTGGGAAATTGCAATTAGGAAAACACTTACTGAAAATTAAGATAAAAATATAGATGAATGAGAAGGAAAGTGCAGCAATATCAGTATAAAATATTAATAAGACTTACTAGATGATTTTCTAGTGACAGTTATTGTAGGTGGACATATATGAATTACATGTCTCCTGAGACAACATGTCACAAAAATTTATGGAATCAGTGTCCAGAGGAAAGGCACATCAAAGATAAAACATGATAAACAAGAGCCAAAAAGAACAAGTACAGACAAAAACGAGGCTTGGTTTTGTTTACTGTGGATAGTCTGATGATGTTCATGAAGAGAAAGCAGGATTTAATGGAAGAATGGATGCTTTTAACAGACATAAAACACGTCATTTCAGAGGTGTCACTACAGTTAGGCCTCACACACAAGATCATATTTAAAAAAATAAAGATCTAGGCCAGAAAACCAGGAGAAGCAGAAGAAAGAAGGCACTGAAACCTGGTACACAGAACTAGCCCAACATCAGAAAAAGACACTGACAAATTTAAGGAGTTAAAATTTTAAATTCAACTAAGACCTCCCAAAAATCAGTGGGGGATTACAAGAGGGAACTGAAGTATTACAGGCAGCAACCATCACTGCAGATTAAGGCACAGCAGAAAGACATGGAATAGGGAAAGGCTGAAGGAAAACTGTCAAGGATTATGTTGGAACGACATCACTCTTAAACAGAAGTCTTTTCTAAGTAACACAACTCCCCAAGTAAGTGAAGAGTTGGAGATGCCACCTCTCCCCAGAACCATTTCTCACAGGCTCAAAAGAAATCCACAAAAAAGGTAGGGGCAGCAAACCCTGTAGCAGCAAAACCTATACCAGCTCAGAATTGCAGAATTCACAGCGAAAACAGAAAGGAGCTGCCCCATCACCAGTATCCCAACTTTGCAAGAAGGTAGTACTCTCTCATATACTCAAAATGGGCGTGGATATCTGCTTTTTCCCTACACTTATTTGGAGCATTCTATCAAGGACCTTTATTTCTCTGTAATTCTTTGATACCCTGCTGTTCTGAATAGAGGCAATCCAATCCAATTCCAAACTACTCATTTTCCACTGAGGTCAAGGTGTTTAGAAAGAAATGAATCAAATATATAAACTAATTCTAAGAAGTGAAAGGTTCTCAGATGGTGATACCCTTACAAATGGGATGACCGAATTGCCCCCAAAGTACTTCACAGCTCACACACACTTCCCCTTCACTCCTTTTATATTGCCTAATTTGGCCTGTCTCCCCCTGGTTTTCTGTGTACCCATGAAGCTCATATGCGTAAGACTTTGAGCTATCGTTTTGCAGGCTGACAAACTACTACTAATAAATTAGTAGTTAAAACACCTGCAGTGGAGCCCAAATCTCCTGCATTTTGGTGAATAAAAATACTTTTCTTGGATAAAAAATTTGTTCTCAAGCTCCAGATGATTAAAAGATGATGATTAACACTATTTACTATCCTTTCCTCATGTATAAAGAGCACTCAGTCTTTCCGTCACTTTATTTTTATTTATTATTTATTTGTTTATTTATTTATTTTTTGAGATGGAGTCTTGCTCTGTTGCCCAGGCTGGAGTGCAGTGGCACAATCTCCACTCACTGCAACCTCTGCCTCCCAGGTTCAAGAGATTTTCCAGCCTCAGTGTCCCAAGTAGCTGGGATTACAGGCATGCACCACCACGCCTGGCTAAGTTTGTATTTTTAGTAGAGAACAGGTTTCACCTTGTTGGTCAGGCTGGTCTTGAACTCTTGACCTCAGGTGATCC
>NW_012118077.1:1540972-1548302 GCF_000951035.1 Colobus angolensis palliatus
AACATGGCACAAGTATACATATGTAAGAAACCTGCACGTTATGCACATGTACCCTAGAACTTAAAGTACAATAATAAAATAAAAAAAAAAAAGTAGACCACAGATGTAACACACATTTAAGTGAAGTATTTAAAGCAATTGATACATCTCAAACTGAGATTGCCTTCAAGGGTACTAAAATTTAAAGATTCATCTAATGTCCAACTAAAAAATCATCTTTAGGTATTATTATTAGTTGAAACAAACTACAAGGCACAGGGTGTGAAGAGACATGAAAGTTTAAAAAATAACTGAATGGCAACAGTATTGGACATTTCTTTTGAATGCCCACATTCTAAAGCTGAAAGCCAGAGGGAGGAGTAGTGTCTGCAAAATGCCACAGTTTTATCTCTAGCTATATATATATATGTTCTTCCATATTCGCTGGCTGTATCTTGGGCCACATAATGAAAGTCCCAGACCTGTGATATCCCTTGGGTTGCTTGTCCAGTTGGGGAGATGTTGAAGCAGAGAGAGAAGTAGGAAGGGAGAAGCAGACAGGAGACAGTGCCTTGAACATACATGACCCACATCACCTTTCACATGAAAGGCCTTTGTCTTCCTGTTTGCTTTATTGTCATCCTCAAAAGCAGCACTACATAGTGCCGCTGTTCACAGCCCTCTCCCTACCTCTAGGCTGTAGGTCCTTGAAGGTAAGAAACCATTCTTACGTGTTATTCCATGTTTCCTGATCCCCTTTATCTGGAGATCCAACCTCTATAATACTTCTCCCCTGTAACTCTTCTCCCCTTAGACAGACAACAAAAGTGGCCAGAGAACCACATCTCAAATCCTTTTAGTGCTCTCATATTCTTCCGAGCAGTTTTCAGCAGTTTTTTCCACAATCGCAAAACCACATGTAGCTTCTGGATAAACAAAGTGATTAAGAAATGGAGGAATTATGGTAGGTTAAGGAACTATTATTCTTGTGAGTAAACCTCCTGGAGCTATTTCAGTCTCTAAACTCCACACATGTAGAAGTTTGATAGAAATTGAAACAAAACACAAACCTCTAGCTCCTAACTGGTTTGTATACCCAATGAGTAGCTAGCTAACCTCTACTCTGAAGAGCCCTGCACAGAGAGACTGCAGGAAATGCATGTCAGTCCCATAGCTGGACTCTCAGTGACCAAGAGATAGATATTTTGGGATCACTTCTGACTCATTAGAACACCGTGAAAAATAAGAGTTTCAAAAAATGCCTACATGTGATAAATAAAATGAAATGAGACAGTAGGATCAATGTGCTATGAGAGAACCCCTCATTTTAATAAAATAATCATTACAGCCCTTGATTCTACTAACAAGTGACAAAATAATGCAGTAAGAAGGGAGAAAAAGCTTTTCAAGGTAAGGGCAATATTTATGTCATTAAGATGCACCAAGTTACCTTCTATTCTGGGTATATGTATAATGAATCCAGTCAAACCATGGACAAGCAACATTTGGAAATTAGATAAAATTGATTCCTAGACTCGAGTAAAAGTTCAAGGTGAGGGGAGGAGGCGAGGAGCAGACTCAGATGGGAAACAAGTTATTATCAACTCCTCTGGAATACCAATGAACCTCAGTTTAGTTAAAGCACTTTTCTGTGGAATTTTATAAACATCCCTCTGTGATCCCTTGATGTTTCCAAGCTAACTTACATGTGCAAATGGAGGACAGGTTTAAGTAATGGCCAAAAATGAGAGAGGCTGACAATTGGTAGCTGGACAGTGTTTTCTGCTTAATAGAGGAATCAAAATATCCACTGGGTTTAAATACCCAGTTGACCTGTGCTTACACTAACCAGGTGTGTAGGGTGACTTCGTTTTGATCAAAAGTCCAAGGGAACAGAGGGATTGTTGGGTTTTGGGTTTCCTGATGGCTTGGTGCCAGCTATGGATTTACTTCATAAGGCCCAGTTTCTTTGTGCACATATTTGAATTAAATAAGCACCTTTGATGGACAAGGCCTCTAACTGGTTCTAATTAACACTCATATAGGCTGTGAAAACCTTCATCTGCATCCATTTTGTTTGTTTTGTGAGTCAAAATAATACATATTTCTAAAATGCTTCTCCTCTGTGACTTATGTATATTCTTACCTCCGCAGGATCCTGAGAGGCAAGCACTTAGCAAGCAGCCCAGGTTAAAGCAGAGATAGGGAATCTATTGGGAAGAGGTCCAAATTAGGGGAAAAAAAGAAGTTGCTCTAAGCAGCAGTCTATACATACTCCTTTGTGTACTATAAATACTTCTTGCTCTCTTCCCACCATGCTTCCAGTTCCCATCTTTCCCTGTCCCTTCTACTGAAGTCCTTGCCCCGTCATCAATCACTATATCACCAGAAGAAGGACCCATGCAAGGAGAGCAGAGCCTCTATCCTGACTCTGGGAGGAGAGCTCAAGCCAAAGCACACAGGTCTTCTGTTTGAGAAATCTGGCACTCGAGGCTCTCCTGAAGTACTTGTGGCTATCCAAAGGGCTTATGCAGTATTCCACTCCAACGGCCTGGAGATTCTGCCTGATCCAGCCACAGTACAGCACCCTCATCAGCTCCTTCTAGGCCTTGAGCACAACTTATTTATTTATTTATTTATTTATTTAGTCTCACTCTGTCACCCAGGTTGGAGGGCAGAGGTGCGATCACAGCTTACCGCAGCCTCAACCTCCCAGGCTCAAATGATCCTCCCACCTCAGCCTTCCAAGCTGCTGGGACTACAGGCATGACACCCCAGCTAATTTTAAAAAATTTTTTGTAGAGATGGAGTCTAGCCACATTGTCCAGGCTGCTCCCAAACTGCTGTGCTGAAGCTGCCCAAAGTGCTGGGATTACAGGTGTAAGCCACCGGGCCCGGCCTTGGGCAGAGCTTTTTTTTTTTTTTTGAAACGGAACCTCACTTTGTCACCCAGGCTGGGGGACAGTGGTGCGATCTCGGCTCATGGCAACCTCTGCCTCCCAGGTTCAAGAGATTCTCCTGCCTCAGCCTCCCAAAGTACTGGGATTACAGGCGTGAGCCACTGTGCCTGGCCCATAACTTCTTAAATTGTATCTACACACAAACACATAAAGTGTCTTTTGTCCTCTTTATTTTTTATTTTTTAATTTTTTTTTTTATTTCCATAGGTTATTGGGGAATGGGTGCTGTTTGGTTACATGAATAAGTTCTTTAGTGGTGACGTGTGAGATCTGGGTGCACCCAACACCTGAGCAGTATACCCTGCACTCAATTTGTAGTCTTTTATCCCTCACTCCCTTCCCACCCTTTCCTCCTAAGTCTCCTAAGTCCATTGTTGCATCATTTTTTTTTTTTTTTTTTTTTGAGATGGAGTTTTACTCTGTTGCCCAGGCTGGAGTACAGTGGCACAATCTTGGCTCACTGCAACCTCTGCCTCCAAGGTCCAAGTGATTCTCGTGCCTCAGCCTCCCGAGTAGCTGGGATTACACGTGACTGCCACCGCACCTGGCTAATTTTTGTATTTTTAGCAGAGACAGGGTTTTGCCATGTTGGCCAGGCTGGTCTTGGACTCCTGACCTCAGGTAATCCGCCTGCTTCAGCCTCCCAAAGTGTTGGGATTACAGGCATGAGCCACTGCGCCTGGCCCATTGTGTCATTCTTATGCCTTTGCATCCTCATAACTTAGCTCCCACTTATGAATGAGAACAATGTTTGGTTTTCCATTCCTGAGTTACTTCACTTAGAATAATAGATGCCTCACTTAAACCTGAGGTCCTTCACTAGGAGGCAGCTTATTCCTAGTACCAATTCCACACACTAAGAATAGAAATATGAACAAGACATAGAAAGCCTCTCTCATTTGTGTTTACATCAATGGGCAGTCCTACAACTAGTCTGCATGAAGCCAAATGAACAGAACTGCAACTGTTCCTACAAGGATCCAACAAGGTCTTTTCACCACTCCTATATATGCTGCTACTGAAGTCATACAGACAATACATCTGCATTAACCATACAACTTGTTAAATGCTACACTGTACGATGCTTTCCAGAACATTAGATTCAAAGAAAACTAGAACCTTTAAAATAAATTCTCTGAATTTTTACGTCTTTCCCAATTGTGTGCATAATATTTGAGTCTGGAAACATGGGCTAGAGTCAGATATCTGAATGAGAAAGCATAAATTTACAGCAGGTCCTCAAATAAGGTCATTTTCTACAACACTGTTTCCTTATAAAATTGATGAGGAAAAAAATAATCAACTCCCAGCTGGGGTTGCTGTCTGTGTGGAGTCTGCATGAGTTTTCTCCAGGTACTCATTTCCTCCCACATCCAGAAGATGTGTACATTGGGCTAACTGGCATGCCTAAATGGTCCCAGTGTGAGTCAGTGTGGGTGTGTATGTGAGTGCACCTGGTGATGTAATGTCCTGCCCAGGGTTGGTTCCAGCCTTGCACCCTGAGCTGCTGGGATAAGCTCCAGCCACCTGTGACCGCTTGAACCAGAGTAAGTGGGTTAGAAAATGACTCAATGAATGAATACAAGATATTGTAAAATAAAAATTCAGAAAGTCCATGATAATCATACAAATGCACAACAATAAATGATGCTGTACTAAAGTGCTCAGTGAGCTTGCCATATTTGTGACTGTTTTTGAACTGCATGGTGGTAGGAGATGCTTCTTAGAATTTTCACTTGGCAAATGTTTCTTCCTAAATGTAAACCCACCATCACGGCTGGAAATGGTGGCTCATGCCTATAAAACCAGCACTTTGGAAGGCTGAGGTGGGAGGATTGTTTGAGGCCAAGAGTTAAAGACCAGCCCGGGCAATGTGGTGAGACCTTGTTTCCACAATTTTTTGAAAAGAATTAGCCAGGCATGGTGGCACACACCTGTAGTCCCAGCTACTCTGGAGGCTGAGGTGGGAGGATCACTTGAGCCCAGGAGTTTGAGGCTGCAGTGAGTCATGTTTACATCACAGCACTCCAGCCTGGGTGACACAGCAAGATTCCAACTCTTACAAAGTAATAAAAATAAGGCCAGACACAGTGGCTCACACCTATAATTCCAGCACTTTGGGAGGCCGAGGCGGGTGGATCACTTGAAGTCAGGAGTTCAAGACCAGCCTGAACAACATGGTGAAACCCCATCTCTACTAAAAATACAAAAATTAGCCAGGCATCATGGCAGAAGCCTGTAATCCCAGCTACTCGGGAGGCTGAGGCAGAAGAATCGCTTGAACCCGGGAGGCGGAGTTTGCAGTGAGCCGAGATCACACCACTGCACTTCAGCCTGGGTGACAGACTGAGACTCCATCTCAAAAAAAAAAAGGTAACAATAATGAAAACAAATAAACCCACCACCACAATGACCACCATGACTCACTGATTCACCAAGAGTTGGGTAATTATTGTATCTTGTTTTTGTTAACCTTTCTTAAAGGTATAGATAGCTCACCTTTATTTCAATATTTAATAGTAAAAGTGTTTTCAGTCTTTATTTAGAAGTTTGGTGATGTTTTCATGACCAGAAATATATGCCATGGAGACCTAACTCTTGCTTATATCAATCAGCCAATGGTAAATTTGGTTTTGTCATAAGTAATTTTGCTTCAAAAGTTGCAGTTCCCTAGAACTTATTGAAGACATTAAGTGAGAACTTACTCTACTTACTAAAATTCAATATAAAGACTCCTTATTACAACAAATATGGATATTTTTCATAGAAAGATTAGTTAGAAGAACATCAAAATGTTAGCAGTGGTCATAATTTTATGCAGTTCAATTGCCAATAATTTTTAATTTATTCAGTGCTGTGTAAGAGCTGGCTCATATGAGGTGGTAAGTGCACATCTCTTCCAAAACCTGCATTCAGTGTGACAACACTTGAAATTGGTGGCGGTGGAATTATTTACACCTTAGAAATTGACAAATGCCACATATCAGGTTTTTTCTCTTCTTTTGGAGAGCCACTTGTTAAACAAAAAGCATACCACTTTTTGTAGTCTCTAGACTTTCCTTGTGAGCACATAAAAATACTAATTTGAGGTTACTTTTAAAGAAAATGAAATTTGAGCAAATTAATCTTTGTGCGTATACCACGTTTTCATGAAGTATTAAGAAAAATATGGTTTTTTTCCATAAAAGATCTATGAACCCAAATAGCCTTGCCCTAAAGTTTCCACTATAACTTAATCTCTCTCTTGTACCCATATAAACAAGCATGAAAACATGAATTTGGAGAGAGGAAATCACACCAAGAATTTACAGCACGTTAAAATTTCAAGGCCAGGTATGGTGGCTCACACTTGTAATCCCAGAATTTTGTGAGACTAAGGTGAGAGGATTGCTTGAGGCCAGAAGTTCCAGACCAGCCTGGGAAACATAGGGACATCCCATTTCAACAAAAAAAGTAAAAAATGAGCTAGGCATGGTGGCACATGCCTCTAGTCCTAGCTACTCGGGGGGCTGAGGCATGAGGATTGCTTGAGTCCAGGAGTTCAAGACTGCAGTGAGTCGTGATCATGCCACTGCACTCCAGCCTGGGTGACAGAGTGAGACCCTGTCTCAAAATTTTTTCTTTCAAATGTAATTAGTAACCATTGACAGAGTAGACCCCAGATGAGTTAAAGCAGCAGTCCCCAACCTTGTTGGTACCAGGGCTCAGTTTCGTGGAAGACAATTTTTCCATGGACCAGGGGTGGAGGGATGGTTTCGGGATAAAACTGGATCCACCTCAGGATCATCAGACATTAGATTCTCATAAGGAGTGTGCAACCTAGATCCCTTGCATGTGCAGTTTACAATAGGGTTCGTGCTCCTATGAGAATCTAATACAGCTGCTGAGCTGACAGGAGGTGGAGCTCAGGTGGTAACGCTCGCTCGCCCGGCTGCTTACCTCTCGCTGTGTGGCCTGGTTCCTAACAGGCCACCGCCCAGTACCAGTCCATGGCCCGGGGTTTGGAAACCCCTGAGTTAAAGGGCAAAGGACTGGACCTCTCAGGAATCAAGAAGCCAGGTCCCACTTTAAGTTCTGAATAGAGTCACTTTCACCTTTCCTAGGTTTCTACCTCTTGGGGTTATCTGCCCAAACAGAGATTAACCCTTTTGGATTCCTCTACCTTGTGACTTACTTTTAAAATGCCAATACTTACAAAAACTACCAAAGAAGAGACCCAAGATGACTGTGAAGAGCAGCGGGTAGAACAAGAGTGTGCAAAAGGAGAAGGTGTCACAGTTATAGTTAGGATTCACATATTTTTTTGGTCTAGCAAATGAGCTAAGGTCACCATCAGACCACTTGATGAAGGAACTTGGTGGCAAAGCTCCATTAAGTGGTTTTAGGGAGAG
>NW_012118077.1:1550245-1571703 GCF_000951035.1 Colobus angolensis palliatus
CGCTTTTGCGCGTGCAGTGGCAGGAACTGTGGGGAACGGAAGGAAAAAACTATCACTAAGTAACTCCCACGAGACTTTCAGCGTGGTTCCCGCAATGAATTCAAATAACGCACCAACCGCTTTTACATTTTTTTGCATATTATTGCCTTGTACGGGAAAGATCTTCCCAGCCATTTCTACCATTGGGATGAAACTCAATTCGTAGCAGGGAATTGAAACCCACCCCTCAGCATTCCCTTTTTATTGGGAAAAAGGAACAGGTGTGATGTCAGGACAGGGATCTGCAGTGAAAAATGAGCCTAAATAGCTGCACACCTAACAATCATGCATAGGAATTAGGGGCATTAAATTGGGAGTGGTGCCACCATTGCAGACCAGTTAAACAGAATGGGCATTGAACTAAGTGAGCATAGGCAATTAGGAAAGAGTTTATACGACTGAGAGAATGGATGTGGGGTGATAAGAGGACTGAGGAAGGGGATCACGAGTAGAACCAGGAAATGGCCATGCTAGCGTTTGAATCCATGGCCCTCTAGCACCAATGTCTGTGTAGTAGATCACTATTTAAGAGTAATCAGCCTCCTACTGGAATGTCCTTTCCCTCCATCTCTGCCCACCAATTAGGTCCCAGCTCAAATGCAGCCTCCTCCATGATGTATTCACTGATCCTTTCCCTCTCTTAACAGGCCCTCTCTTGCTGCTACCAGGTGGGGAATATGAGAAAACATTAGAATTGGGGTGCAAGGGAGTACTGTCAGCACTGGCATCAGTTAGCACCGGGCTGGATGTGGCAAGAAGGACCCAGATGTGTACTGGGATGTTTGCCTTTGTTAGATTGCAGAAATTCTGCAAAATCCAGCGCAGAAAATAAACTAGCCCATACCTGTCTCCTGACTTGTCACAGAATTATAAATTTAGACTATAGTTGGAAGTAAACTTGGTAAGGCTGGGCGTGATGGTTCATGCCTGTAATCCCAGCACTTTGGGAGGCCGAGCAGGTGGATCACCTGAGGTCAGGAGTCTGAGGCCATCCTGGCCAACATGGTGAAACCACACTTCTACTAAAAGGGCGAAAAATTTAGCTGCACTTGGTGGCGCGTTCCTGTGATCCCAGCTACTCGGGAGGCTGAGGAAGGAGAATCGCTTGAATCTCAACGGCAGAGGTTGCAGTGAGCTGAGATAGCGTCACTGCACTCCAGCCTCGGCGACAGAGTGAGAGTTTGTCCAAAGAAAAAGAAAAAAAAAAAGCACCCCAAAATATAAGACGAAATGCAAAATCAGCTCCCTGGCAGCCACTGTGCTGTCCCTGCATCTGCTCAACCAACCGTGGCATGTATTTCCTTATTTTTAAGTGAAAACCACCACAAAACCTTAGACAGCATACATGAGGGGACCAAAAGCAATATTTAAACAAATAAAATATTAGAGTCATCACTTGGGAAGGTAAAAAACCACACTGTGACCAAATTCAGCTAAGGGACCCAAATTGTCTTAAATCCAAAGCCCTCTAGACTGTTTAAGTATGCTATTAAACAGATTAAAGTCTAGTATTTGCTGCGCTTGGGGGTTCATGCCTGTAATCCTGGCACTTTGGGAGGCCGAGGCGGGTGGATCACCTGAGGTCAGGTGTTTGTGCCCAGCCTGAGCAACATGGTGAATCCCTTTCTCTACCAAAAATACAAGCACTACCTAGGCATGGTGGCACATACTTGTAGTCCCAGCTACTTGGAAGGCTGAAACAGAAGAATCCCTTCAACCCGGGTGTCAGGGGTTGCAGTGAGCCGCGATCACACCACTGCACTCCAGTCTGGGTAACAGAGTCAGACTCCATTTAAAAAAAAAAAATGTAAGTAAGCCAAACAACAGACTTGGTAAACCAAGTAAGGTACAATAGTCCCCAGGATTGGTCAGAACCAGGAATTCAACCTATGTTGTTAACCACATTTGAAGATGGGTAGGAAGAAACCATTAAGAGAAGAAACTAGAAGAGTGTTCCCAATAAGATAAAGTGACTGAAATAAAAAAGTGTACATGTACAGTAATGGGATGAGGTAGTATCTTCTGCTACTTCAGGTCTACTTAACACTTCAGCGTTCTTCAAGTTGAAAGGACACCAAAGATTACATACCTCATTCCTCGGAGGCCCATTGTTTTACGATTTAGATTGAATGACCAAAGTGTGGTCTTCCATTTCATCCAAATCAGTTGGGAAGCTGCCTTTTTTATGTTATGGAGGTGAAATTCACATAACACACAATTAAGCATTTTGAAGTGAACAATTCGGTGGTATTTAGTACATTTACAATGTGCAACCACCACCTCTACACAGTCTTGAAACATTTGGCCCACCCGGGAAGGAATCCCAGTAGCATTGTTTATAACATTCTCCTTCCCTTAGCCTCTGTAAACCACCAATCTGCTTTTCATCTTCATGAGTTTGCTTATTCTGGACATTTCACATAAATGGAATCACATACGTGACCATTTGTGTTTAGCCTTTTTCATTTAGTATACTGTTTTTGAGGTTTATTCATATTGTAACATGTATCAGTCCTTTATTCCTTTTTATGGCTAAACAATATTGATTATATGTGGATACCAGAATTTCTTTATCCATTCACCCATTTATGAACATATGGACTGTATTCACCTTTTGTCTACTGTGATTAGTGCTGCTATGACTACTCATGTACATGTACTCAGAGGGCTTCTTAACCATGCAGGTTTTTCACTCCACCTTAACCCTTCTGAATCAGAATCTTGTGGATGGGATCAGGTATCTACAATTTAAACAAGCACTCCAGGTGATTCTGATAGTTTCAGAATCATTTTGCTGAAGTTTGGGGTGGGAATCACAGTCTAGGTTGGGATTAAAAATAACCTACTGTGACTGTCCATGGACTGGGATGAAAAGATTTATACAGATATGCTAAGATGCTTCTAAAATTAAAACTTGGCTTTTGAAATACTGATTAATAATCCCAACATTTTATGAGGCTAGGATAACCTTGATAGCCAAACTCAGCAAATGACAGGAGAAGAAATATTACAGGCCAAACTGGCTTATAAACATTTTATGCTGAAGTCCTGAGTATAACATTACTAAATCAAACCCATCAGTATATAAAGCAGGTATTGTTTATCCCACTAATGCAAGTGTAATTCAACTTTGGAAAACTGATCATAGTTCACCACATAAAAGCACTGAGCTACATATTTTCCATTCACCCAACCAAATTCATTCTTTACTTTCTCTATCTTGTTCTTTGTTACCTGAGGACCGACCTCTATGGACTACTGCATCATCCAGTCTGCCTTTTCTTTTGTCTTCAAGTTGTGTTAAACCACAGAGAAGCAGAGGTGAGAAATTTGAGAGGACATTAAAGAGGTCATTGTAGTGTCTGTATTCTCCCTCTAGAGTTACACTGCCTGCAAAAAAGCCCATCTCTCACAACTACAGATTTTCCTCATTCTAATAACTCTATTCTCTCCTCTTGTACCTTTACGGCTATTGGCAGTAACAGATTCCAATAGCTGCTAGACCCTGAGTTTATATCAGGTGTGTGCCATCATGCCTGGCTAATTTTTGTATTTTAGTAGAGACAAGTTTCCCCTTGTTGGCCAGGCTGGTCTCGAACTCCTGACTTCAAGTGATCCGCCTGTCTTGGCCTCCCAAAGTCCTGGGATTACAGGCATGAGCCACCATGCCTGGCCCAATTAATCTTCTGATAATGGTATGTGGTGCTCGTGAGGGCATTGAGCGATGCACATATTAATGAATAAAAACCATATGATCTATCAATAGTTGCAGAAAAAGCTTTGGGTAATGTCAACTCATTCATGTATTTTTAAAAGTCTCAGCAAGCATGAAATAGATAATAATGTTCTTAAACCAATAAAGGATATATAACAAAACCTTTAAAAAACATCAGAATGAATGGCAAAAATGTATAAATGTTCTCACCAAAAGCAGAAATAGAAGTAAGATAACTTCTATGGCTACTAATAGTCAACATTATATTGGAGGTGCTCACTATGGAATAGCTCTCCCCCCCACCATAAAGGGATGAAAATTGAAAATGATGAGAGAATTTTGCCATTAATTGTAGATACCATAATTGTCTATATGGAAAATGCAAGAATATCTACAATCAAACTATTTTAAATAATAAGAGTTCTATAACTTTGTTTTCTATTATATAACTGCTAAAAAATACCTATGGAAAACAAAATAAAGACAAGGACCTTTTGGAATAAATGAGCTAGTCTCATTGTTCAACTCATCATGTTAAGTTTTTAAAATGTCATGTGAAATTTTTTGCCTGTCATGGGAATTAGACTTTCTAAAACTGCAAAATCTGTTCTCAATCGACTACATGTTCGTTAAATTCATTTTTCTTTATCAGAAACTGGTGGTCATAATAGAGGATTTCAATTATTTTTTTTTTTTTTTTTTTTTTTTGAGACCATTTCACTCTGTTGCCCAGGCTGGAGTGCAGTGGTGTGATCTCAGCTCACTGCAACCTCAGTCTCTCGAGCTCAGGTGGTCCTCCTACTTCAGCCTCTCGAATAACTGAGACTACACGTGCGCACCACCATGCCTTTCTAGTTATTTAAATTTTTTTGTAGAGATGGGGTTTCACCATGTTGCCCAGACTGATCTCAAACTCCTGGGCTCGAAAGATTCACCCACCTCGGCCTCCCAAAGTTCTGGGATGACAGGTATGAACCACCGTGACTGGTCAAATTTATTTCAAATAGCATCACCTTACTTACCTGTTTACAATTACATTCAATAGTTTCTGAAATTTCTAAAATCTCCCTTCCTTCATTTTTTTCTTCACTGTTCACAGAAGATTCTTTATTTAATTCTGAATTTGATAGTTATTTTGTTCTAATAATGTTAAAGACATGATAATTTTCTGCATTTTTCTATCTAAATTTCTAACTATTTTAAACTTTTAATTCCTTTCCACATGGATATTTCTCCTTTTCCTAAACATTGCACCACTTAGCTGTTTGTATGCCGTATTTGTCTAAAAAGTGTTTAGTATATATTTAAAATGTTTATTATTAATTAATATAATATTTGACAAGTAAAAATATAGCAAAGATTTGATTAAGTTATGTGACTTAAATTCATTCATATAAGTTATAATAGTTAACAAATATAACTTTTAAATTAATTCATACAAATTATAATAATTAAAATCAAATATGTGCATATACATTTAGCATCAAAAATAACAATTTGCACCAAACAGCAGAAAATTACTCACTAGGTTTCCATACAAATTTGCTTAAGAAAAAAATAGTGCAAAATAATTTTGTGTAAAAGAATGAATAATAGTTTTAAGTGAAATAAGTATAAAAGATTCCTGGTAACGACTATATTCCTGCTTTAGAAAATATGTTTTTGTAAAATGTTGATATTTGATCAAGTTTCGTTTGTGAAAAGTAAAATGTATTAAGAAACAGCTGTGTTTTTTATTTTATATTGTTTTATTTTGTTATACTTTAATTTCTGGGATACATGTGCAGAATGTGTGGGTTTGTTACATAGGTATACACCTGCCGTGGTGGTTTGCTGCACCCATCAATCCATCATGTATATTAGGTATTTCTCCTAATGCTATCCCTCTTCTAGCTCCCCACCCCCCGACAGGCCCCAGTGTGTGATGTTCCCATTCCTGTGTCCATGTGTTCTCACTGTTCAGCTCCCACTTATGATTGAGAACATGCAGTGTTTGGTTTTTTGTTCCTTTGTTAGTTTGCTGAGAATGATGGTTTCTAGCTTTATCCATGTCCCTGCAAAGGACATAAACTTATCCTTTTTTATGGCTGCATAGTATTCCATGGTGTGTATGTGTCACATTTTCTTTATCCAGTCTATCATTGATAGACATTTGGGTTTGTTCCCAGTCTTTGCTGTTGTGAATAGTGCTGCAATAAAAAAAAGTGTGCATGTGTCTTTATAGTAGAATGATTTATCATCCTTTGGGTTTATACCCAGTAATAGGATTGCTGAGTCAAATGGTATTTCTGGTTCTAGATCCTTGAGGAATTGCCACACTGTTTTCCACAATGGTCGAACTAATTTACACTCCCAAAAACAGTGTAAAGTGTTCCTATTTCTCCACATCCTCTCCAGCATCTGTTGTTTCCTGACTTTTTAATGACTGCCTTTCTAACTGATGTGAGATGGTACCTCATTGTGATTTTGATTTGCATTTCTCTAATGACCAGTGATGATGAGCTTTTTTTCATATGTTTGTTGGCTGCATTCAAACACATATTTGTAATAAAATAAAAATTTCCCTTTTATCCTACATTATTGTAGACTGAAGCTATAAACAATAAGAAAAAATTGTCAGCTTCCATCATGATCATATCCACATAAGTTCTAGAACAGGAAAGGCTAAACTATGGTGTTATAAATTATAACCGGGGTTGTTTGGGAGAATTGGAGCAGATGCTGAATGGAACTATATATATATGGGGAGTTTCTGGTTGATAGTATTATTCTATATCTTTATTTGTGTTTTGGTTGCCCAGATGCATAGATCTGTCAAAAGCTTGCAAATGATATTCTTAAGATTAGTACATTCATTATATATAAATTGTACCTAATAGAAAATAGGCAAGCATATTCTAGTTTTGCAAAAGCAGTGTGAGATCCTAACAGCCTTTCCCTCCTGCTAATTATAGCTATAAATTTTGGATAAAATATGAAAACTAGCCGGGCACCATGGTGCACACCTTTGATCCCAGCATTTTGGGAGTCCAAGGCAGGCAGATTGCTTGAGCCCAGAAGTTTGAGACAAGCCTGGGCAACATGGCAAAACCCGATCTCTACAAATACAAAAAAAAAAAAAAAAATTAGCTGGTCATGGTGTTACACGCCTGTAGTCCAAGCTACTAGGGAGGTGAAGGTGAAAGTGTCATTTGAGCCCCAGAGGTCGAGGCTTCAGTGAGCAGAGATCGTGCCACTGCACTCCAGCCTAGGCAACAAAGTGAGACCCTGTCTCAAAAAAAAAAAAAAAAAAAAAAAAAACAAACAACAACAGCAACAAAAAACCCCTACTATCTGTGGATGAATAAAACAATCCAACCAAAACACAGGGATTATCCAAATGTATTTTAAAAACGTATGATCCAACTACATGCTGTCTATAGAATATGTACTTTAAACAAAATAAAGAAATTGAAAATAAAGGGATAGAAAAGGATATATCATGCAAATAACAATCATCGGAAAGCTGGAGTGGTTACACTAATATCAGACAAAATAGACTTTAAAACAAAAAATGTTATTGAGATAAAGACACTTTATAATGGCAAAGGGTCAATCTATCTGGAAGATATAATAAGTATAAATATATATGGTAAAGAAAAGTTTAATACAAAGTACATTAAACAAAACTGACAGAACTGAGGAGATAAACAATTCACAGTAACATTTATAGAATTTAGTACCTCACTTTCAATAATAAATGGAACAACTTAAAAGATCAACAAAGCAGTGGAAGAGTTGAAGAACACTATAAACCAATTAGTGCTAACAAATATCTCTAGAACACAGAGTATGTTCTCCAACGAAATTGTAATTAAAATAGAAATCAGTAGTAAGTATAAATTTGAGAAACTCACTCATAAGTGGAAATTAAACAACACACTCAAGCACCTAATAGACCAAGGAGAAATTAAAAGGGAAATGAGAAAATACTTTGAGATGAGATGCAGCTAAAGTAGTAATTTGAGAGAAATAGACCATCTGAACAGACCTATATCAAGGTAAAAGACTAAATCAGTAATTTTAAAAACTATACCCAGAACAAGGCTCCACCAGGTGGCTTCACCAATCAATTATACAAAACATTCAAAGAACAATACCAATTTGTTATGGTTAATTTAATCTGTCAAGTTGACTAGGCCACAGGATGCCCAGATAGCTGGTTCAACATTTCTGGGTGTGTCTGTGAGGATGTTTCCAGAAGAGATTAGTGCTTGAATTGGCAGACTGAGGGAAGCAAATGACCCTTCCCAGTATGGGTGGATTCATCCAATCTATAGAGGACCTGAATAGAACAAAAAGGTGAAGGAAAGTTGAATGAACTCTGATAGCTGAATTGGGAAATTAGTCTTCTCCTGCCCTTAGTGCTCTTGGTTCTAAGGCCTTCAGACTCTGACTGGAATCTACAATATCAGTTTTCTGACTCTCACACCCTTAAATGATGTCACTGGCTTTCCTGGGTCTCCAGCTTACAGATGGCAGATTGTGGGACTCCTTAGCCTCTATAATCATGTAAATGTAAACCAGTATTTTATAATAATTACCTTGTAATAAATATCTTATAAGTCTCTCCATATATATACGAATATATACTCATATGTGTATATATATATACACACACTATCATGTGGGTCTCTTTATATATGTGTGTGTATATATCTATACACACTTTGTAGATGGCAGTCAGCTTCTTTCTCTAGTCACTTGAGTATTTGCTCAATGGGCCCACGAATATAAGAGTCCATGGTGACAGGGATGGATGCTGTGAATGGGCTCAACAACATAGGTGTCCTCTTTTCAAGGCTGGCTTGGATAATACTAGAGTTGAGTATCTAATCTACCAAGAGTAGAAACCAACATTGAATCTCCAATAGAGCATCATTTTCTATGGTGACCAGCCAGCTACCTGGTAGCAGATGGATTACATTAGATGTCTGTCATCATTGGTGGGGAAGAGTTTCATCCTCACAGGAATGGACACGTACTCTGTATATGGATTTGTCTTCCTTTCCTGTAGTGCTTCTTCCAGTAGCACCATCTGGGGATTCATAGAATGTCTTTTCTACCATCATGGCATTCTATAGAGAATTATGGCCATGTGTCACTTAACGGGAATACATTCTGGGAAATGTATAATTAGGTGATTTTGTCAATGTGCAAA
This sequence comes from Colobus angolensis palliatus, assembly GCF_000951035.1. Taxonomy (NCBI): domain Eukaryota; kingdom Metazoa; phylum Chordata; class Mammalia; order Primates; family Cercopithecidae; genus Colobus; species Colobus angolensis. The sequence continues at coordinate 1,559,200 of NW_012118077.1, forward strand.
TGTTATAGAATGTACTTACACAAACCTAGGTGGTATAGCCTCTTGCTCCTAGGCTACAAACCTGTACAGTATGTTACTGTACTGAATACTATAGGCAATTGTAACACAATGGCAAGTATCTGTGTATCTAAACATAGAAAAGGTACAGTAGAAATATGTTATTAAAAAAATTTTAAAAAGGGTACACCCTAATAGGACTCTTACCATGAATAGAGCTTGCAGGACTGGAGGTTGCTTTGAGTCACTGAGTGAGAGGTGAGTGAATGTGAGGGCCTAGGACATTACTATATACTACCATAGACTTTATAAACAATGTACACTGAGGCTAAACTACATATATAAAAATATTTTTCCTTTCTTCAATAATAAATTAATCTTAGCTTACTGTAACATTTTTACTCTATAAGCATTTAGATTTTTTTAAAACTTTTTTTGCCTTTTGTAATAACACTTAGCTTAAAACACAAACACAGCTGGGAGTGGTGGGTTATGCTTATAATCTCAACACTTTGGGAGGCTGAGGCAGGAGGATCTCTTGAGCCCAGGAGTTCTAGACCGGCTTGGGCAACATAGTGAGACCTTGTCTCTACAAAAAATTAAAGAATAGCCAGGCACCTTGGTGGGTGCCTGTGGTCTTAGCTACTCGGGAAGCTAAGGTGGAAGGATTGCTTGAGCCCAGGATATTGAGGCTACAGTGAGCTAAGATTATGCCACTGTACTCCAACCTAGGCAATAGAGTGAGACCCTGTCTCAAAAAAGTAATAATAATAATAATAATAGCTTTTTAATCACATTGTACAGCTGTACAAAAGTATTTTCTTTTTTATATCCTATTTCTATAAGTTTTGTAATTAATTTTTAAAAAATTTTAACCTTCTTTGTTAAAAACTAAGACACAAACACACACATTAGCCTAGGCCTACACAGGGTCAAGATCATCCATATTACTGTCTTCCACCTCCATACTCTGTCCCACTGAAATGTCTTCAGGAGAAATAACATGCATGGAGCTGTCATCTCTTATGATAACAATGCCTTTCTCTGGAATACTTCCCGAAAAGCCCGCCTGAGACTAATTTACAGTTAACTTTTAAAAAATAAGTAGAAGGCGTACACTCTAAAATAGTAATTAAAGTAAAGTATAGTAAAGATATAAACCAGTAATATCATCATTTATTATCATCATCAAGTATTATGTACTGTTCATAATTGTATGTGCAAGACTTTTCTATGACTGGCAGCACAATAGGTTTGGTTACACTAGCATCATCATAAACACATGAGTAATGCATTGCACTATAGTGTTACTAGGTCATAGGAATTTTTCAGTTCCATTATAATCTTATGAGTCTACCTTCATATATGTGGACCATCATTTACCAAAATGCAGTTACACAGTGCATGACTGTATGCATCACCAAGGAACTCATCTCACAGCAAAGGAAGTGTGCAGCAAAGCCCTCATGCCATGGAAATAACTGCTCTTATGACACAATCCAGAGGTAGCTGGTCTAACTGAAAGGTGAAATTGGTTACTGAACACTCAGTTACAACACCAAATGGGAGAAAACATCCTGTGAGGATGAGATTCAGTCTCACAGGATGTAGTTTTTGTTTTAAATCAAAGCAGAATTGTCTGGTGCTGTTTCCTCCATAGCCAGATCACATAGTTCCAAAAATTAAGGTATAGAAGTGGGAATGACTCCCATCACTATTGCAACTAATAACTAACTCACAGCATTTTTGCCTCCCATTCCAGCAACTTGGAGCTCTGTTGGATTGGCGATCACGTGCTTCCACCAAGAGAGACAAAATAGTTACACTGAATTGGAAGTTGAGACTATACTGCCTGAATATATGGGGCTTCTCATACCACTGAACTAACAGGAGAAAAAGGGGTTACTGACTGGAGAGACTGATCCAGATTATCAAGAGGAAATCTGTTTGCTGCTATACAATACAATCAAGAATTACTATATCTGGAATCCAGGAGATTCTCTGAGGTGCTTCTTGATACTTCTTTGTCCAATAGTAAAGGTTAATGAAAAACTATAGCACCCCCACCCAAAGCAAGATGACTGAGTAATCACACCCTTCAGGAATAAAAGTTTGGAGCACTCTTCCATGTAAAAAAACTAAGAGCAGCTGAAGTTCTGGCTGAGGGCAAAGTAAATAGAAATTTTTTCAACTACTAGTTGAATAAAATGGCCATAGATATCAACTACAACCATGTGAACAGTTAGAGAAACAAGAATTGTGGTAGTTTTTCATATTTTCTCTTTACTTGATATGTACATGTGTTAATCTGTATATACTAGCCATTTGTTCTCTTCTTTGTTTTTTCCTATCTTTGTTCTTATGTACACATTATTGGAGCCTAGTTCTATAGCTTAGTGTTTAAATAACAGCATATTCAGTGAGACTATGACTGAGTTTGAGGAATAATTCTCACTCAATATATCTATGGATATAATGACTTCAGACTGCATGTCTTTTCATTTTGCAAAAGGACAAGAACACTTCTAAAGACGTTAGTGGTATTTTCTTATGTCAAAATGTAAACAGTTTAGATTATGAGGTAATTTAAATGTGTGTAGAGGGTTCATTTGGAAGCTTAGTAGCCAAAGGGGTGGACTGTACCCGTTATCAATTCATTGCTTCTCATCTCTGAATTTGCCCTTCAGTGTCTGCTCTGTAAAACTGCACTGGATGGTTTAGTATTCCTCCTTTGTAGTAAACATGATGAGATTTGTCAGAAGAGAATGGAGGAATTGCATGAGGAAGGAGGCTTCTCTTACTGGTGCACTGTGGTTTTGTTTTGTTTTTGTCAGTCAGTGATGCAGGTGTGTGGGAATATCCAGTGAAGCCCAAGCCAAGATGCATACCGGGAACATGCAGCCCTTTTGCAAACTCATAGTTGTGGCCTATCCCTAGTGCCTACCTTGGTGTGGTCTTCAGAATATGGACTCCACATGCTCCATGTCTTATATCTGCAGCCATATCCCAACTCCCTCTGCAAGTCTGCCTGCCAGTGGTGACACAGCTGTGTACCAAAGAATTGTTCCCGGCAGCCCTGCCAATATGAACACTTCATGTTCCAGGCCTCACAGCAGCAATAGTGTCCCAAAACTCATGCTGTTTTGACACAAATAGTGTCCCAAAACCCACCCACTAGCTTTGCCTCACCAGCACCCTGGATGTTTGTTGTTTCATGTTTGTCCAGTGACTGCAGACTCTCACTGCCCAGAAACACAGTGAAATTCTCCATCATCCAGTGGTTTGCATCCACACCTTTTCCTCAGCCTTGGTAAGGCATTCTCCTTCAGCCAGGCATGGTGGTTCATGCCTGCAATTCCAGCACTTTGGGAGGCCAAGGCAGGAGGATCAGTTGAACCCAGGAGTTTAAGACAAGCCTGGGCAACAAAGTAACACCCTGTCTCTACAAAAAAAAGTATGCAAAATTAGCCAGGCATAGTGGCACAGGCCTATAGTCCCAGATACTCAGGAGGCTGAAGTGGGAGGATCACTTGAGCCCCTGGAGATTGAGTCTGCCGTGAGCTGTGATTGTGCCATTGCATTGCAGCCTGGGTGACAGAGCGAGATCCTGTTTCAAAAAAAAAAAAAGGGAATTCCCCTTCCAACTTTGTTTGGTACTCTCCTCAGCCCTAGGGTACACATTTTATTTCTCTTTCAATATTTATATTAACCTCCTATCTTATTTAATAATTCTTTATATTAAACTTCTGTTCAAATTACTATATGGATTTAGTCTCTTGATTGGATTCAGGCCTATGTACGAAAAGTCTAGCCAGCTTGACCAGGGGGGAAAAACAGAGAAGATACAAATCATCAATATCAGGAGTGAAAGAAGGGAAATCATAACTTAAATTATATAGTGAAGCATTATATATAACATAACATATTCCAGCAACTATCTGCTTCTTTCTAGGGTTTTTCACTAGTTTTTCTGTTTCTCTCTTATTTCTAAACAATGGAGTGCCCAGGGCTTCAGGCTTGAGATTCTATCCACCCTTACCCAGGTTGTGATTTAATCTGCTGTCATGGCTTAAATATTATTTATCTATCTATTTACACAGACACATATGTACATGTGTGCATGTATGCATATGTGTATGCATGTGTGTATGTATATGTGTACATAAACATGTACATAAGCATTTAGCAACCTAGCATAATACCTGACACATAATAAGTGATTAAAAAATGATATTTGTTTCTGCATAAATGGTAGTTATTATTGCAGATAAGGTACCTACCTCAAAATAGGCGCCAGAAAGTTCCTTCCCTTCTTTCTTGTTCTTAGGTTGGCTCCCACGCACATGTGACTTCCTTCCCTGCTTGTACTCCTGAACTGCCCACCTTTGTCTCTGGAGCATCCTCCATCCACTCCCTCTCACTCTCACCTCATAACTGGGACCTTGGGCTTCCTACTAAAGATGGGGAACAGGTATGCATCTTTGTATCTGCCTTCTGGGCTAACTATTTGACTCTGTTCACAAATAATGCTCTAAGATCAGCTCTTTGCTAACCTCACCTGGCCTAATCCAGCATCTGTCACAGTTGGCGGGATAACCATCGGCCCAGAGAGGCTCAGTTCTGTCCTAGTTCTGCCAAGGATTTCATGGAAATAGTTCCCTAGAGAATTCAGGCTAATGCATCCCTTTCTCTGGGAGACAGGGATGAAGAGGAGCTGGCTAGCTCAATCTGATATCACCAAAAGGGAAAATTCAGCCACTTCAAAACAGTTTCTATCAAAATTATTCAGGACTACTCATGGCTACATAAGCATTATATGGGGAGAAAGCGAAAATCATATTAAAGTCCCAGTCCTCACATGGTTGCCTTTCTGAACTGAACTCAGCTCTGGATCTAAGTGCTGGGACCTACCTAAGATACAACTCTATTCCTGAACATCAAACCTCTCTTCCTATCATGGAATCATGAGCTACTACAAAGGAAGGGATGGGCAATGAGAGTACTCTTTCTGTTACTTAACTGTATGTTGCATAAGATGTCAACTTGCACTTGGGCAGGGAAGTTCATTCTCTTGGAGGCAGAGAGCCTGAATTATCTCCCTCAACAACTGTCAGAAGAATAAGCGTAAATTGATACTGTCATTCATGGGCAATTTCGTCGCCAAGAATGACATCTAATCTTTTGACCTAGAAACCACTTACCATCATAAGATCTCAATGAATGAGTGATTATGAAGTTTCTGAGAGAAACAGTAGCTCACTACACCATTAAAAGGCAGGCTCTGACCTTTTCTAAGTAACAACTAAGCCTGCTTTTACATAATGATATGTGCTATCTGGAGAGCAAAGCATATGTCTTTTTAATTAATTGACTAGAAACAGACTTATGAAAAGGAAATGGAAACACCAGCTGGTAATATTCCTCCTTTATGTCAGAATAATTCTTTTATTTACCTCAACTCTTGACACTTCAGGGAAATCTTTATTTGCTGCCATGGTGCTCTCAAGGAACTGGCTTTGTACTGAAGATCACGTGCCAGGATAAGAGACCTCAGCTGGGCACCCGAGGATGCCTAAGTTCTAGGTGTGTACCTAATAGACCTATGAATTTGACCTCTGTTTCCCTATGTAAACATTGAAGGACTTGGACAAGATGACCCCTAAAATCTCTTTGAGTTCAGACAATCTATAATACTAGTGTTTTAAATACAAAGATTCATCCTGCTTCCTTCCTTTCATTTCCCTTTCATCAGAGGGTCTTTGTTAGAGGATCAGTTAGATTTACCAAAGGATTCTAGTCATGAACACTTTCGTCCATTGTGTTTGATCCACTAGTGACAATATTCAAACAGCTGCAACTAGCTACAGCTAGTTTCTTCTCTAAGACTCCTTGCTGGTTCCTGATTCACCTGTACTTCTAAACATTGGAGTACCCAGAGCTCAAGCCTTGGGCCTCTTCTCCATCTTTCTTAACCCCTGTGGTGACCTCATCTGTTCTCATGGTTTAAATACCATCTGGACAGTGATGACTCCATAATATATATATCTTCAGCCCAGCCCTCTCCTTTGTATTACAGTCATATATACCCAACTGCTTACAGTGTGGAATCCAAATTAGGGAAGAGGAGTCAGGCTGGAGGGACCAGGGGAAAGCAAAAAGAAAAAGCAGATAAGCTCTAAGTCTGCCTTTCTTTGTGATCCAGGACACATAGTCCTCCTGTGCAAATAACTCATAATCTTCCTGCACCCAACTTATCCCTAGACCCTCAACTGATAGCAAAATGCAAGTTAGCTCGGTGCAACCTTGGCATTATCAGTATTGCACAAAACCCCCTTCAGCACACAGCAACATTCTATAAAATCCCCAGCAAACCTTTGTCTCCTTGTAGTCAGCTTCTCCTTTGCTGGCCTGCCTGTTGTTTTCTTGCAACATATTTTCATACTTTCTCTAATAAATCTACCTTTCTTTACCTACAGTTGTCTTAGTAAAGTCTTCTTACCCGCACGCCACCGACCTCAGATAGTTGCTGCTCTCCCATGACATACAAGACATCTCTTCTTGGGAGTTTGATAGGCACCTCACATTTAACATATCCAAAAAAAGCCTCCTCATTTTATTTATTTATTTATTTATTTATTTATTTTTACCTAAAATAGCTCTTCTACCAATCTTTCCATCTTCGGAGATGGCAACCACCTAATTTCAGTTGCTGAGGCCAAAATCTTGCAGTTATTTTTGACTTCTCTTTCTCTCACACCCTCTGCCCAATCTATTAACAATCCTGTAATTTCTGTCTATAAAATATATATAGAATGCCATCACTTCTCACCATGCCCACTGCTTGATCCTTGATTGAAACCATCATCATCTCTCACCTAGATCATTTACAGTAGCCTCCTGTATTCCTGCTTTTGATCTTACAGTCTTCTACACAATTCTCTATGTAACAAACAGAGGATTATGTTAAAATGTAAAATTATATCAGTCCAAAGCCCTTACAGTGGCCTGTACAAACCTAAACAATAGCTCTGCCCATTGGCAATGCAAGTTCATCTTTTATTCTTCTTCACCTCTCTCACTCCATTCCAGACACAGGGCTTCCTGTCTGTTTCTCAAACACACCCAGACATTCTCCTGCCTCAGGGCCTTTGCATTTATTATTCTCCCTGCCCTGGACAGCTCTTTTCCAGGTATCCACAGAGCATACTGACTCCCTCATCTTCTTCAGATCGTGGTTGAAATGCCATCTTATCAGTAAGACCTTCCTCAATAATCTTATTTAAAATTACACACATCTCCTGCCAAGCATCCCTTTCCCTCCTTCTCTTATTTATCTTTCATATAACACTTTTTATCCTGTTACACATCATCTATTTTACTTCCTTATTTGTTTATTGTCTGTGTGGGAGCCATAGACTCTTGGCCCCCTAAAGGTTTGCTAGAAATCACCGACATGAAATGGATTGATTAATAGGAGAGAAAGCACATAAATTTATTTAACATGCATGCATAGGAGCCTTCAGAATGAAGATCCAACTTCCCAATGAGTTACAGAAACTTACATGCCATTTTGAAATTACAGAAAGAATGGGGGCTTAGATTCTGTTAAAAACAGATTATGAAAAGAAGAGAAGAGGCTTGGCTAGCAAAGGTGGCATTGTTAGGCTGATGAAGCCTCCCTCAGAGAGAACAGATGGTAAATGTTTCTTTTCAGACTTTGTTTTTCTTTCTTTTATCTTAGGTTCACGAAGTATATGTGCATGTTTGTGACATGGGTAAATTGTGTGTTGTGAGGCTTTGCTGTACAGATTATTTTTTCATCCAGGTAATAAAACATATTATCCAACATGTATTTTTTCCGTCCTTACTTTCCTCCCACCCTCCACCCTCAAGAAGGCCTGGGGGTCTGTTATTCCCTTCTTTGTGTCCATGTGTACTCAATGTTGAGCTTCCACTTATAAGTGAGAATATGTGGCATTTGGTTTTCTGTTTATGCATTAATTCACTTAGGATAATGGCCTCTGGCTGCATCCATGTTGCTGCAAAGCACATGATCTCATTCTTTTTTATGGCTGCATAGTATTCCATGGTATATATGTACCACATTTTCTTTAACCAGCCCACTCTTGATGCGGTTGTAATGTTGTAATGGGGTTGCTGGGTTGAATAATTCTGCTTTAAGTTCTTTGAGAAAACTCCAGACTGCTTTCCACAGTGGCTGAACTATTTTACATTCCTTCCAGAAGTGTATAAGTGTTCCCTTTCCTCTGTAATATTGTCAGCATCAGTTATTTTTTGACTTTTTAGTAATAGCCATTCTGACTGGTGTGAGATGATATCTCATTGTGGTTTTGATTTGCATTCCTCTAATTATTAGTGATGTTGAGCATTTTTTTCATGATTGTCGGAGGTGTGTATGTCTTTTCTTGAGAAGTGCCTGTTCATATCTTTCGTCCCGTTTTAATGGAGTCATTTTCTGCTTTTTGATTTGTTTAAGTTCATTGTAGATTCTTGATATTAGACCTTTGTCAGATGCATAGTATGCGAATATTTTCTCCCATTCTGTAGGCTGTCTGTTTATTCTGTTGACAGTTTCTTTTGCTGTGCAGAAGTTCTTTAGTTTAATTAGGTCCCATTTGTCAATTTTTGTTTTTGTTGCAATTGCTTTTGGAGTCTTCATCATGAAATCTTTGCCAGAGACTATATCCAGAATGGTATTTCCTAGGTTTTCTTCTAGAATTTTTATAGTTTTACGTCTTACATTTAAGCCCTTAATCCATCTTGAATTGATTTTTGTATATGGTGAAAGGAAGGGGTCCAGTTTCAATCTTCTGCATATGGCTAGCCAGCTACCCCTGCACCATTTATTGAATAGGAAGTCTTTTCCCCATTGCTTGTTTTTGTTGTTTTTGTTGATTTTGTTGAACAGATGGCTGTAGGTGTGTGGCTTTATTTCTGAGTTCTCCAATCTGTTCCATTGGTCTGTGCGTCTGTTTTTGTACCAGTACTGTTCTGTTTTGGTTACTGTAGCTTTGTAGTACAGTTTGAAGTTGAGTAGTGTGATGCCTCCATCTTTGTTCTTTTTGCTTAGGATTGCATTGGGCTCTTTTTTGGTTCCACATGAATTTTAGAATGTTTTTTCTAATTCTGTGAAGAATGTCATCGGGAGTTTGACAGGAATAGCATTGAATCTGTAAATTGTTTGGGGCAGTATGGCCATTCGAACAATGTTGATTTTCCTATCCATAAGCAGGGAATATTTTTCCATGTGTTTTTGTTATCTCTTCTTTTCAGACTTTTAAAGGTGTCAGACTCTAAATCTCTCCTGGATCCAGAGAAAGGCAGAGAAAGGGCAGGGGGCATGGCTGCATTAATGGAGATTCTCTATAGATACAAATTTTCCCTACTTAAGACAGTTTTGCAAGGCCACTTCTGTCAGGATGGTCAGATGGCAACCATTTAAAAATATATCAAAGAAATATATTTTGGGAGTAAAAATATTTTTTGAGACAGGATCTTGCTCTGTTGCCCAGGCTGGAGTGCAGTGGCATGATCTCAGCTCACTGCAGCCTCAACTTCCCAGGCTCAAGCAATCCTCTCACCTCAGCCTTCCGAGTAGCTGAGACTTCTGTCATGCACCACCACATCCAGCTAAGTTTTGTATTATCAGTAGAGGTAGAGTTTTCATGATGTTGCCCAGGGTGGTCTTGAACTTTTGGGCTCAAGTGATCCACCCACCTTGGCCTCCCAAAGTGCTGGGATTACAGGCATGAGCCACTGCACACAGTTGGGATAAAATAGTTTAATTTCCTTCACCTGTCTTTTCTCTTTAGCAGGTAAGCTCCTCTAAAACAGGGATTCTTGTCTGTTTTCCTAGTGCCTAGAAGAGTGCCTGGTACATAATAGGTGCTCAGTAAATATTTGTTTCATAAGTAAATAAACTGTCTTCACTGACCAGATGCCTCAGAGATTCACCTCCCTCTTGTTAGAAAATGATAAAATGGCTTTATAGAGTGAATTAGACTGTGAACAATAAGTGAAAAATACTTTGTAGATGCAGAAATGATTATTTCATTATCTGGCCAATGTACAAGGGACACATACAAATTGTTCTAATCACAGAGTGATGAAAGAGTAATGAACAATGGGTTCTTGAATAAGTGCAGAAAGAAAATAATGAATTGTAGTTTAAATGAAATTGGAATTCAATGGCCTGTATCACAGGCTTGCTTTATCTATTCTTTGAGCACTGTCATTTGAGGGAAATGTCCTTTAGAAAGAGAGAAAAAAATGAGTCAGAGAGACTGGCCAAGTGAAGAAATAGGCCCAGTACTTGCATTGAGTAGGTCAGTATTTAAATGCCTTTTATTGTGGATCTCTTACTTTCCAAATATAATTTTCTAGGTAATTTTCAACAATGAATCAAGTGAGTATTTGCTCCTTTGCCTTGAAAACAAATTTTCTCTTATTCATAAAATTCACTGACAGCAACTGAAAATTCTGGCTACCTCTGATCAGATACCTTCTTCATCCAAATAAAATCAACTGAACAATAATTAGTAACGATGATTGTGTTTTCCAAGGGAGCTTTTCATTTAGGGTAGGTCTACAAAATATGGTTTCTCTTTTCTTGGAGGCATTATAGCGGCTGGATGTAGAATAGAACATTAGGCAGGTAGATGTCATTGTTAAAGAGAAGGCCTCTCATCTAGGTCTTCACATGGTTCAGTGCCAAATGATAATTTCTAGTTGGGCATATGTGGAAGGTCTTACCTTAATTGAGCAAGAAGCTGGATTGCATTTGTACAATCATATATTCAAGACAATGAGACGATGGGCTGAGACCTCCCATAATGGTAGAGCAAAAACTGAATATCTAGTCTTATTACAGTATATCAAAGTTTTAGAGTCTTCATACAAAAAAAAGCACTTGAGCCCTGAGGAAGTTGGAGGCAATGACTTTTTAAAGAATAAATGAAGAATTGTCCATCACTCATGCCATTCATGTTAGGATTCTTATATGTATATTTCTTTGATAGGCCTCCTATTCCTGCTTATACCTGAGACATAGAGCAGGAAATAATATTTTGTCACAAAGACAAGAAAAATCAATTACAGAATCCAAAGTCATGACACAGAAAGACACGCATTTTCCCTCAGCAGATCTCAGTGCCTTTATGTGAAAGTCACATAGAGAACTCAATCATTTCTACCCCATCAGCAGCAGAGTTTTTTTAATGGTTACCAATTCAAATCACAATGGGAAATAGATACATATTCTTTACATTGACCACTATGCGAATCTGTTTAAAACACTAAAGTGACAAAGAGATCACTTCTATAAATATGAATAAATTTATGTACTACTAATTCAGAAATTCCATTAATAGTTCGAATAGCTTCTCTTGTCAAATCTGTTACAAGGTAATGTGATGTGTTTCTTTTTTTCTGATTTTCATCATTTAAAGATGTTCTCTGGTAAACAGTGCCTGTGGATACAGCATGATTACTAAATGTTTCAGCATCAGTTGCCTATTGCTGTATAACAAACAACCCTAAAACTCCACAGCTTAGAACAACACCAATTTCTTAATTTCTTATGCTGTGTTGATTCATTGGGTGGTTCTTCTACTTTGTGTGGTGTTGCCTAGGTCCCTGGGATGGCTGGAAGATCCAAAATGACTTTCTTCCCAGGGCTGACAATTGGTGCTGGCTCCTGGTTGGGAGCTTGGCTGAGGCTTTGGTTGGGGGCCTCAGTTTTCCTCCATGTGGTCCTGTCTATGGGGCTTCTTGGGTTTTATCACGGTGTGGTGGCTGGACTCCAAGAAGAAACATTCCAAACAGAAAGGCAGAAACTGAAGATCGCTCAAGGTTCAACCATGGAAGATTCCACCACATGGAATCTGTCACTTCAACCACATTCTGCTGGTCAAAACAAGTCACAGGGCCAGTCCAAATTTACCTCTCAGTGGGAGGAACGGCAAAAGCACACTGCAAAAGAGCATGTGGGATGGGAGTTCATGCTGCAACCCGCTTTAGGAACATATTCCACCACAATCCTGAAATTTGCTTTTTACTTTCCCATTTGCTGCTTTCCTTCTCATTTTCTCCATATATTGGATTTTTAATCAGAGCAGGTAGATGAACCAGATTAGAATATATTAAGTACACAAGATGTTGTGCTCTTAATTTACAAACTATGTCAGTGTAGATCAATCATGGGGAATGGAACCAGGCAATATCTATCTGAGGATTTTAAGGAGCTCAAGGAAGAAATTGTGGTGCTGTTTGTTAAAATGTGTAGTCTGGGTCGATTTTGAAGATGGCTGAATAGGAACAGCTCCAGTCTCCAACTCCCAGCACGAGCGACACAGAAGACCGGTGATTTCTGCATGTTCAACTGAGGTACTCGGTGTTTGGACGAACGGAGGCAAGATGGTGCACTTCCGGGTTCTTCATCCCCCCTCCCAACATTTCCCCCCTCCCAACTTTTCCCGCGTGCGCGAA
>NW_012118077.1:1577113-1578420 GCF_000951035.1 Colobus angolensis palliatus
ACAAACCTGCACGTTATGCACATGTACCCTAGAACTTACAGTATAATAAATAATAATAATAATAATAATAATAATAAAAAGAGGAAAAAATTATATGGAAGAGAAAAATGAAAGTCAGCAAAGAAATACAGGAGACAGTGGGTATATTGAAGAAAAGGAATACAAACAGGAGGGAGATAAGCAATGTCTGGTTTCCTAAATTGAAATTAAAAATTGGAGTGAAGGAGTAAAACTATTTCAAATCATTTTAAAGAACTAATATCTGTTAGGCACGGAGACTCATGCCTGTAGTCCCAGCACATTGGGAGGCCGAGGCAGGAGGATTGCTTGTGGACAGGGGTTCAAGACCAGCCTGGGCAACATAGGCTGGTGTATGGGCTTCTATGTTTGAGGCTCCATCTCTGCAAAAAACTTTCTAAAAGTAATCTGGGTGTGGTGGTGCACATCTGTGGTCCCAGCTACTCCAGAGGCTGAGGTGAGTGAATCACTTGATCGCAGGAATTCAAGGCTATATTGAGCTATGATCACACCACTGCACTCCAGCCTGGGTGACAGATCGATGTCTCTTAAAAAAAGAAAAATATTATCATGATTAAAATAAATGCAAAGAAGACCTTACAGATACTCCTTGACTTAAGATAGGATCATATTTAATACACTTAACTTACCAAACATGATAGCTTAGCCTAGCCTACTTTAAACATGATCAGAACACATACATTAGCCTACAGTTGGGCAAAATCATCCAACACAAAACCTAATGTGTATCATTTTCACAACATCCTAAAGTCGAATCATCATAAGTCAAAACATCGTTAAGTTGGGAACTGTCCGTACCTGTGTTTAACATTATTTACCACATTCTCCCCGAGACGTGGGACCAAAGCCTCTCTCAAGCAAATAACTAACGAGTAGAAACATAATAAACTGCTGCCACTTCCTCCTCTAGAACAAAATGGAATCAAGAGGAGAAAAGAGTAGTCTGCAGAACCACTTTAGTGTACATTAGTAGAGGAGAGGAAAAATAGAACCCCAATTTTGTAACTCCTGACGTTGTTCATAGTGTACGATGCCACTGTTGGAAATCAGAACAGTTTGGTCAGATTTGGGGTGATTTCTATACACATCTTTTCACCTGAATTGTCTGAAAGCCAGATCTTCAGAATGTACATGAAGGATCTGTCTGCAAGGTCATACCTTGCCCAGGGATAGAGGGAAAGAAGGCAAATATCTTTATTTCTATTTATTTATTTATTTATTTATTTATTTATTTATTTATTTATTTATTTATTTATTTATTTATTTAG
>NW_012118077.1:1579205-1587937 GCF_000951035.1 Colobus angolensis palliatus
TTCAGCCTCCCAAAGTGCTGGGATTACAGGTGTGAGCCACCACACTCAGCCTATTTTTAGTTTTAATTGTGGTTAAAAAAAATAACAAACTTCACCATCTTAACCATTTTTAACTGTAGAGTTCAATAGTGTTAAGTCTGTTCACATCGTTGTGCAGCAAATACCCAGATTTTTTTCATCTTATGAAACTGAAACTCTATACCCCTTGAACAACAACTTCCCATTTCTCCCTTCTCCCAGCCCCTGGCAATCACCATTCTACATACTGTTTCTATAAATTAGACTACTTTAGATACCTCATATACATCGAATCATACAGTGTTTGTCTTTTTGTGACTGACATTTCATTTAACAAAATGTCCTCAAAGTTCATTCACACTGTAGCATGTGATAGCCTTTTTAAAGACTGAATCATATTCTACTGTGTGTATATGACACATTTTGTTTATCCATTCATCCATGGATGGACATTTAATTTGTTTCTACCTCTTGGCCGTTGTGAATAATGCTTCCATGAGCATATGTGTGCAAACATCTCTGAGATCCTGCTTTCAATTCTTTTGGATAGATACCCAGCAGTGGGATTGCTGGATCACATTGTAATTCTACTTTAAAAGTTTTGAGGAACCTCCTTTCTATTATCCATGGTGGTTGCACCATTTTACATTCCCATCAACAGTAATAGGGTAGCCGTATTAAACCAAAATAACTATTGGACCAAACTGCAGAGATAGCCAGGGATAAAGATAGCTAGAGTCAGCACGCAGGCGTTCTCTAATAGGGTGTCTTTGTTAAAGATCGCCAGTAGTAGAGCACTCACTCATCAAATCAAGAACATACGAAATACCCAGAAGAGGTCACCTAGTATTTACACAATCATTAATGCCTTTGATCTATCAGATTTCCATAGGCACAGTCACTGGGAACTTAAGGAACCACATAAAACAAGACATTTTAATGAAAGTCCATTATAGGGATCTTCTGCTGAATGGAAGTTTTCTGATTTTGGCATTGCTGTATATGCTTTGCAGAGCAAGAAGAAATCAAAATGCTTTAGAAATCACTGGCATATTTTCATATATATTTTAAGACTCTATGCTAACCTTTTAGAAAAGCCATGTATAATATTTCTCTCCCGTGGATGTCAGAGACAGATTCCAGACAGAATTTGTACTTCATCTATGTTGTGGCTGCTGCTTCAGACCCCCTTAGTATTCCTAGTCATGCATTTGGCTTTACATCTTGGTTTTTTCTCTGCATGCTTCCAAAGCCCACAGAGAACAGCAAATGGCACTCTGAAGCTAACCCTCTACTGTTTTCCAGGGTGTCATGCTCTGAAGACTCATCATTTCCAGCAGTTAACTGAAGCCACATGGATGGTTGTGATCAACTACAAAGAAAACCTATCTGAGTACTCCCCCTTCCCTAGTTCAATCCACTGTCCCAAAGGTAAGACGAATAAGTGGGTTTGGATAATATTGCATGGCTGCCTGCAAGTTAAATATACACTGAAAGTACAGGCACAGACAAAGATGTGGGCATGAGGGGAGAGAGGGAGGGAGAAAAGAAAGGAGGGAGGCAGAGGCAGACAAAGACAGAGCAGAGAGAAAGAGAACAGCCTCCATTTTTGAAACAACCCTTTAAAGACTCTTTAAAGACTCTTGGAAGACAGGTAAGAGGATACTGGTTCTGCCTTGCTTGGATCAGAGGTGCAATGCCCCACAGTCTCTCTTTTCTTTGACATTTGTCACTTACCTCATTTCTATAAGTAAATGGTTGCAGTCAAGTTAGCATTTCTCTTACACTTCGTATCTTTCTCTTCTATCTATTCTTCCCCACACAGGTATGACCTGAATACAATTGATCTCATTAATGCCTACTGGCAACCAGGTGATACTGCCCACTGATGCCACATTCCACTTCACTGATACCATACTGTCACATTTTCCTTTACCAAAATGAAACAATGAGTACCATAAAAAATTTGAAGGGCAAGTATACTCTATCTTATGAAGTTATTGTCTCAGGCCAGGCACGGTGGCTCACACCTGTAACCCCAGCACCTTGGGAGGTCAAGGCAGGCAGATCACCTGAGGCCAGGAATTCAAGATCAGCCTGGCCAACATGGTGAAACTCCATCTCTACTAAAAATACAAAAATTAGCCAGTTGTGCTGCCACGTGCATGTAATCCCAACTACTCGAGAGGCCAAGGCATGAGAATTGCTTGAACCCAGAAGGCGGAGGTTGCAGTGAGCTGAGATAGTGCCACTGCACTCCAGCCTGGGCAACACAGTGAGACTCTGTCTCAAAAAAAAAAAGTTATTTTTCTCATGCATATAGACATCACTACTTCTTTCTACTAGCTTTGCTGGGCTCCAATGACCCCAGAAAGCAGTGACTCAGGCCGTGTTGGTTTTCCTCCTTCTTTTCCAATCATTAACTCTCTACTGTGACTGTTGGTGTTTTCCTGTCCAGAAATCTTGCTTTGGGAATCCTCATCCAGGGACACTTAAATAATTTTTTAAAAGATTTTTTTTATGAGAATATTTATAAAGGGAGGGTATTTGGCCTCACAAATACTTGCCTTCCATGTGCCATCTTTAATAAGAGAGAGACAGACAGACAGACAGACAGACACACACACACAGAGAGAGAGAGAGAGAGAGATTAGTTGATTCCAAGGCCTTACTACTAGAGATAAAGGGAGAAGAGAGAAATGTAGAGTTCAAGGGTGAAAAATCACCTCTGTATTTCTTTTCATAGGAAAAAGTCTGAGGCTGTCACAGCCCCAATTCCATCATGCTGGTAATGCCTAGGACAGAGAGGAGTATCTATTAGGGGAGGTGGTGGTATTTGAGGTAGTGGAAGGTAGGAGAGAGAAGTTTGAAAGAGAAATATTTTGGTTCTCCCTATTACTATAGGCTGCGTATGAATTTAAAATGGTTGTGCCATTAGCAAACTAGATGTGGGAGCTGTGAAGAGGAAGAGCTAGGTGGCAGTTTCAGGGTGCCAGGAAGCATTGAAGGGGACTGAAAGGCTGCTTTCAAAGAATATTAAGTGCCATCCCAGCACCAGGATCCTCCCAATAGGCCCCTGACTGGCAAAAAGTTGCAACCTGGCTCAAAACAGCCCCATGATCACGATGGTCAGCATCATTATGATCACAGCTGTATCTTGGTAAGTGTTACGTTCCCAGTGTTGAACGTGCATTAATTTACTTTTTCACTATCCCATGAAGTAGTCCTGTTACTACCCTATTGAAAAGTGCAGAAACAGAGACTCAAAGACTTTAAGAAATCTTCCCGAGAGTGACCACCTAGCAATGGCTAAAGCCGGGAAGAAAACCCAAAACGGTTTTATTCTGAGGCCTGTGGGTCTTGACTTACTTCCTCCTCTATTGCTTCCCAAACAATAACAGCAGAAGGAAATGTAACTGTAGGGATTGTTTCCCAAAGTTTTTTAAATCAAAAAGTGTGTAAGTGGCTTTTAGAAAGATGTCAACAAAACAGAGACAATATAGTACGGGTGCTGACCTTGAAATCAGAAGACCTGGGCTGTTGTTTCAGCTTTGTATTAGGAAGTAAGTACTGCTGACTCCATTTTGGCTTTAGTTTCCTTGTCTGTGAAATGAAGAGCTAGAGACAATCTTGACAAAGACCCCTAGCTCTCTGATGCAAACAGTATGCAATTATTTTAAAGGTGGAGGAACAGAAACAACTCTTAAAAATGCCAAAAGAGGCTGGGTGTGGTGGCTTACGCCTGTAAACCCAATACTTTGGGAGGCCGAGGCAGGAGAATCGCTTGAGCCCAGGAGTTCAAGACCAGACTGGGCAACACAGTGAAACCCTGTTTCTACAAAAAATGCAAAAATTAGCTAGGTCGTATGGCATGCACCTGGTTTCAGCTACTTGGGAAGTTGAGGTGGGAAGATCGCTTGAACCTGGAGATTGAGGCTGCAGTGAACCATGATCACACCACTACACTCCAGTGTGAGTGACAGAGCAAGACCCTGTCCAAAAAAAAAAAACAGAAAGTCAAAACACTAAGTATTAATATCAGTCAGGTGTAAACACTAGTCTTAGACCCATTCACAAAACTGATTATGCAGCAGAGCCTCCCCCAATCCATGAGCACTGGATGTTCTCTGCAGAAAACAATGTTCAGATGCCATTTAATCACTCATGTTCTCCTCATGTGCCTAAGTGCTGCAGACAAATACAGTTTTACTCTTGCTACTCAAATCTCTTCAGACTGCCAGTATGCTTCCAATACTTCCAAATATATCTTAAATATTACATACTTTAAAGGAAATCTTGAATTTTCCAATGGCCTGGTCCACTTTTGAATATAAACATCAAGAAAACTTCTTAGGTTTTCCTTGAGGTTTTACTAATCTTTTTTCTATTCCTTTTTGCTTATTTGCTTATATAACTTGTACTTTTCACCTACTGACACAAGACCATCCAGGATATTCTAATTTTCTCTCTTCAGAATTTTAAACAGTTTTGTGGCAATCTTCCAATCATGTTTAGTGATAAAGGTAACATATATTCCTGTCATTTCTGCTTTTCTGGAACACCGCACTCAGTGGACCTATTGTTCAATGTTCTGGGAGAAGTCACAGACGAGTGTGACACTATGAACAATACGAACTTGGGGTGCTAGACTGGTAGAAATCAGTATTGCCACTTTTCCTTTTTAAGAGTACTCTAATGCTTACCCTCTTTTCTCTGTCCTCTATTGCCATGAAGAAATTGTCCTGGTGGCCAGGTGCGGTGGCTCACACCTATAAACCTAGTACTTTGGAAGTCTGAGGCAGGTGGATCACTTGAACCCAGGAGTTTGAGACCAGCATGGGCAACATGGCGAGACCTGCATCTCTACAAAAAGTCAAAACACTTAGCCAGGCATGGTGGTGCATGCCTGTAGTCCAAGCTACTCAGGAGGCTGAGGTGGGAGGATGGCCTGAGCCTAAGAGTTAGAAGCTGCAGTAAGCCAAGATCATGCCACTACACTCCAGCCTGGGTGATAGAATGAGACTGTGTCTCAAAAAAAGAAAAAAGATATTGTTCTGGTATGCCTGGGTCACTCAGATCACTTGGGAAATCATCAGAAACAACGTTTTTGCTGACAAATATGATGACTTTGTATTTGGGAGATATGTTCTACAGGAGTATTTGGCTAAAAGATTATTTCCCTTCACCTGTGGTAACAATTATATTTTGTTTCACTGTGTTTGCAGCAACTAGGTCCAAAGTACATATATACATACACGCGTTTGTACTTATATGGTGCATATATAGTCACATAGCACATACATTTTGGATCATATATACACATATGCGTGTGAATATATGTATATTCATAAGGCTCTTACAAGTAAGATTGTGCAAGTCAATGGATAGGGCCTGGCCAAGCTGTGCTTGCCCTAAGAGTCTGTTTGTCTGTCTGTCTGGATATAGATCTAATACAATTTGCATTATCTGGCATTTAAAGTCCATGCCTAGCATCTTATACACTTTGTATAAGATCAAGTAAATTAAGCTTTCAGGTTGACAAAGTTATTCATTTAGAGATCATCCAGTCTTTCAAGAATTTCAACACTGATTTATATACCTTTGATAAAGTATTGAATTTTTCCCTCTCTATTTCTATCACCATATATACAAACACTTTTTTTTTTGAGCGAGGGTCTTGCTCTGTTTCCCAGGCTGGAGTACAGTAGCGTAGTCATAGCTCACTGCAACCTCGAACTCCTGGGCTCAAGCCATCCTCCTGCCTCAGCCTTCTGAATAGACAGGACTACATACATGTTCGACCATGCCCGCCTAATTAAAATAAAATGTTTTTTGTAGAGATGGGGTCTCACCATGTTGCCCAGGCTGGTCTCTAACTCCTGGAACCCAAGTGATCCTCTCACATCAGCCTCCCAAAGTGCTGGGATTACAGGCATGAGCTACTGTGCCCACCTATGCAAACAGTTTTAAGGCCATCATGTGTCCTCTAGTTCGGATATTTGTCCCCACCAAACCTCATGCTGAAATGTGATCTCCAATGTTAGAGGTGGGGCCTAATGGAAGGTGTTTGGGTCATGGAGGCTGATCCCTCATGAGTAGATTAATGCCCTCCCTGGCAGGTGACTGGGGTGAGTGAGTTCTCACTCTATTGATTCCCATAAAAGCTGGTTGTGATAAACAGCCTGGCACTTCTCTTCTCCCTCTCTCTTGCTTCCTAACTCACCATGTGATCTCTGCACATGCTGACTCCCCTTTACCTTCCACCGTAAGTGGAAGTAGCCTGAAGCCCTCACCAGAAGCAGACGTTGGTGCCATGTTTCTTGTACAGCCTACAGAACGGTGGGTCAAATAAACCTCTTTTCATTAGAAATCACCCAGCCTCAGGTATTCTTTTATAGCAACACAACTGGAGTAGGACAATACGAATAGTTAACGCAGGGGTGTCCAATCTTTTGGCTTCCCTGGGCTACATTGGAAGAAGAATTGTCTCAGGCCACACATAAAATACATTAACACTAATGATAGCTGATGAGCTACAAATAACAAGTGCAAAAAAATCTTGTAATGTTTTAAGGAAGCTTACAAATTTGTGTTGAGCTGCATTCAACACTATCCTGGGTCGCATGAAGCCCGTGGGCCGCGGGTGGAACAAGCTTGATTTAGAATATTCAGCTTCTTTTTGAAGAGCTAATACTCTAGTAGGTGTAAGAACTACAATGCCAAGTCCATTCATTTTCTCATTTAAGGCAAATGAGTCTAGGCATTGTACAAGACAGTGTCTTCCCTCTTCCAGTTTGGGTTGACCTCATAAGATCTATTGATTGAAGAACTATTGGTTATATCTGTGACAGAGTTGGAGTTGGCTTTAGAAACATGCCTTTTTGTGTTGTTCATAACTTCAGGGCTGGGCTTGGTGGCTCATGCCTATAATCCCAGCACTTTGGGAGGCCAAGGTGGGCAGATCACCTGAGGTCAGGAGTTCAAGATCATCCTGAACAACATGGCAAAACCCTGTCTCTGCTAAAAATACAAACATTAACTGGGCATGGTAATCCTAGCCACTTGGGAGGTTGAGGCAGGAGAATCACTTGAACCCGGGAGGCGAAGGTTGCAGTGAGCAGAGACCGCGGCCACTGCACTCCAGCCTGGGCAACAAGAGCGACACTCCATCTCAATAAATAAATAAATAAATAATAAATAACTTCGGGATAAAACTTAGACATCATAAAATTTGCAAGTGAGATGGGATGAGACCTTTTTCACCATCTTTCAAGTCTTCACACATTACATTACACTTTTCCTGTCTCCAGTTGTCTGCTTGCACTTATTACATTGGACTTACTGCTGACTATACATAAACATTTCTCCTAATTTGAGGTAAATCTGCCCACTTTTGTTTTTTCCTACTATATAATCTGTGCTAGAATTTGGACCTGTACTATCCATGGCTGATTTTCTAATAACAATGTTGTAGTCTTTGTTAAATTTTTTACAACAGAAAGTGGGAATGCAATAGTACCAACACTGGATTCTGAATTGCAGTGTTATTCTAGTTTTTAACAACAATATTGTCTAACATTGTTTAAAACAGCTTTATTGGTCAGGCACAGTGGTTCATGCCTGTAATCCCTGCACTTTGGGAGGCTGAGGTGGGTGGATCTCCTGAGGTCAGGAGTTTGAGACTAGCCTGGCCAACATGGTGAAACTCCATCTCTACTAAAAGTACAAAAGTTAGCCAGACATGGTGGTATGTTCCTGCAATCCCAGCTACTCAGGAGGCTGAGGCAGGAGAATCGCTTGAATCCGGGAGGCGGAGGTTGCAGTGAGTGGAGATCATGCCATTGCACTCCAGCCTGGGCAACAAGAGTGAAACTCCATATCAAAACAAAACAAAACGAAACAAAACAAAACAAAAAAAACAGCTTTATTGAGATATCATGGACCGTCTACAAAATTCATTAATTTAAAGTCTACATTGCAGTGGTTTTTAGCACATTACTAAATTGTGAAATGATCACCAATGTTTAATTTTAAAACATTTCCATCACTCTCAAAACAAATCCTATACTCATTAGCAGTCACTCCCTATTTCCCTTTCCACCCAGGTTCTAGTAACCACTAGTCTATTCGGTGACTCTAACATTCACCTACACTGGAAATTTTATATAAATGGAGTCATATAATATGTGGTCTTTACTGACTTCTTTCTTTTACTTAGCATTAATATTTTCAGTGTTCATCCATGTTGTAGCATGTATTTGTACTTCATTTATTTTTATGGTCAAATAATAATCCATTGGGTACATATATAGTTGACCCTTTAACAATGTGGGGGCTAGGGGAACTGGTCTCCTGTGCAGTAAAAAATTCAAGTATAGGCTGGGCATGGTGGCTCACGCCTGTAATCCCAGCACTTTGAGAGGCTTAGGCAGGAGGATTGCTTGAGACCCGGAATTTGAGACCAGCCTAGGCCAACATGGTAAAACTCCATCTTTGCTAAATATACAAAAAGCAGCCAGGCATGGAGGTGCATGCCTGTACTCCCCAGCTATTTGGGAGGCTGTGAGGTGGGAGGATTGCTTGAGCCAGGGAGTTCAAGGCTGCAGTGAGCCTTGATTGCACCACTGCACTCTAGCCTGGACAACAGTGTGAGACCCTGCCTCAAGAAAGAAAGAAAAAGAAAGAAAGAAAGAAAGAAAGAAAGAAAGAAAGAA
>NW_012118077.1:1588057-1643259 GCF_000951035.1 Colobus angolensis palliatus
AAAGAAAGAAAGAAAATATAATTTTTGACTCCCCTAAAACTTAACTGTTAATAACCTACTGTTGACCAGAAGCCTTACCAATGACATAAACAGTTGATTGTCACAGATTTTGTATGTGATGTGTAAGCTAGAGAAAAGAAAATGTTATTAAGAAAATCATAAGAGAAAAGACATTTACTATTCATTAAATGGAAATGGATCATGATAAAGGTCTTCATCCTCATTGTCTTCACATTGAGTAGGCTGAGGAGGAGGAGGAAGAGGAAGAGGAAGAGTTGGTTTTGCTGTCTCAGGGGTGGCAGAGGCAGAAGTGGAGGAGGTGGAAGAGGTGGCAAGAGAGGCAGGTACATTCAGTGTAAATTTTATTGAACAACAAAATCATGTATAAGTGGACCCATGCAGTTCAAACCCATGTCGTTCAAGGTTCAAGGGTCAACTGTACCACATTTTCGTTATCCATTCATCAGTTGATGGACATTTAGCTTGCTTCTATTTTTTAGCTATTAGGAATAATGCTGCTGTAAAACGTTTGTGCACAAGTTGTATAGATGTATGTTTTCAATTTGCTGGTGTATATACCAAGGAGTGGAACTGCTAGATCATTTTGTAGCTATATGTTTAAGTTTGTGAGGAGTTACCAGGCTGTTTTCCAAAGTGGTTGCACCATTTTACAATTCCAGCAGAAGCTAGGAAGGTTCAGCTTTCTCCATATCCTTATCAGCACTTTTCTAGTCTGCTTCTGATTTTAGTTATCCTGCTGGGTTTAAAGTAATATCTCATTGTGCTTTTGATTTGCTTTTCCCTGATGACTAATGAAGTTGAGAGTCTTATGTGTTTATTGGCCATTTATATCTCTTCCTTAGGTACAAGTCTATTCAGATACTTTGCTCATTCTTTTAATAGCAACCAACCTTGTTTCCTGGAAATTTGCTGAATTCTCTTATTACTTCTTTCTTCATGTATAAAGGCTGTACTTTCCTGTTTCTCTGTGTGCCCTATAATTTTGTTGAAAACTCAATGTTTAAAATAATATGGCAACTCTGGAAATCAGATTCTCCCCCAGGGTTTATTGCTTCTCTTTGTTGTTCTTGTTGCTGCTGCTGTTTGTTTATTTAATAACCTTTCAGAATTAATTCTGTTATGTCTATTATTTTTTTTTAATTTTTGAAACAGGGTCTCACTCTGTTGTCCAAGCTGGAGTGTAGTTGTGCAATCATGTTCCACTATCGACTTGACCTCTCAGGCTCAAGCAAACCTTCTACCTCAGCCTCCTGAGTAGCTGGGACCAGAGGCACATACCACCACATCCAGCTAATTTTTGTATTTTTTTGAAGAGATGGGGTTTCCCCATGTTGCCCAGGCTGGTCTTAACTCCTGGGCTCAAGCAATCCTCCCACCTTGGCCTTCCAAAGTGCTGGGATTACAAGCATGAGCCACCATGCCCATCCTGTCTGTAATTTTTATTGTATGTGGCCACCGAAGTCTCTGCTTGCTTAACCTAGTGGTCAGCTAATAATTGGACAGAGATCTCCTTTAATACCTTCAACCACTAAGTCTCTCAGTCTTTGCTGAAGGTTTCATTTTTTGGTTTGTCTTTTTTTTTTTTTTTTTTTGAGACAGGATCTTGCTCTGTCACCCAAGCTGGAGTGTAGTGGCAGGATCATAGCTCACAGCAGCCTCAAACTCTTGGGTTCAAGCAATCCTCCTGCCTCAGCTTCCCAAGTAGCTGGGACTAGAGGCACATGTACCACTATGTCCAGCTTTTTTTTTTTTTTTTTTTTACTTTTTTGAGGAAGACAAGTCTCATTATGTTGCCTAGACTGGTCTTGAACTCAAGGCCTCAAGCAATCTTCTGAAAGTACTGGGATTACAGGCATGAGCCACCCTACCTGTCCCTTTGTTGAAGGTTTCTCTGTGTGGATTGTGGCATAGCTTCAACACTCTGCCAAGCAGTTTGCAATTCTGCTTTAGCCTTCATCTCCTGCATGTGCATAGCCTCAAGATCAGCCAGAGATGAGAGATTAGGGACTTTACAGGACTTTCTTCGGCATGTGTACAAGTCTCGCATATGTCAGTGGATTTCTATGTCCCACGAATATACTGGAGCTTTTCAAAGACCCTTTTCGGCATCTCATTCCCCAGTTTTTCCTTTTAACTTTCTTGGTCAACCTCTTGTTAACCCCAACTGGTAACACCACCTCCAATGACTATGATACTAAGACATCGTCACATTTTTTTTTCCTACAAATGACCTAGGGATAAGACTGTTCACACAGGGTAACCTCTGAGCCAGGTTAAATAAAGACAAATTCCGAGAATGGAGCTTTCCTGGGAACTGGCAGAGGGGCCAAATAGTGTTAGACTGGGTGCAGTGGCTCACGCCTGTAGTCCCAGCACTTTGGGAGACCAAGGCTGGAGGATCACTTGAGACCAGGACTTTAAGACCAGCCTGGGCAAAATAGGAAGACCCTGTCTCTACAAAAAAATAAAAAGATTGGGAGGCCAAGGCAGGAGGATTGCTTGAGACCAGCCTGGGCAACATAGTGAGACCCTGTCTTTACTAAAAATAAAAATTAATCAGCCATGTGTGGCGGTGCATGCCTGTAGCACCAGCAGCTCAGGAGACTGAGGTGGGAAGATTGCTTGAGCCTGGAAGATTGAGGCTGTGGTGAGCCATGATCATGCCACTGCACTCTAGCCTGGGTGACAGAGTAAGACCCTGCTTCAAATAATATATGTAAAATAAAAGAAAAAGAAAGAAATTAGCCAGGCATGGTTGCATGTGTCTGTGGTCCCAACTACTAGGGAGGGGTCTCATAGACAGGGTCTTTCTCTGTTCCCCAGGCTAGAGTGTAATGGTGCAAACTCTGGCCTCTACTCACTATATAATGGTAACAGTCTCCCAATTATGATCACCAAAACTATGTGCAGACATTGTCAAAATCACCTGGGGAGCAAAGTCAGTCAGCCTAGGTAAGAACCATTTCCCTGGAGTTACATTCCAGCAAAGTAGGGCTGGAAACAGGGCTGATTCTCAGGAAAATTGTAGATTAGCAGTGGGTTAAATGCTAAAAGCCTTAAGACTTAAAGGATTGACACTCTGATGCTGAAATTTCTAGCTCTAGGTGGCCTTGAACCATGGTAACTATATATCCTCCTTCCCTCCCATCCTCCAAAAGTCTTGATTTCTCATCAGTTTATTCCAGTGATACTGATTTGTGAAACATAGAAAATTGCTGGCTGGGCATGGTAGCTCACACCTGTATTCTCAACACTTTGGGAAAACGAGGTGAGTGGATTGCTTGAGCCCAGGAGTTCAAGAACAGCCTGGGCAACATGGTGAAACCCTGCCTCTACAAAAAATACAAAAATTACTGGGTGTGATGGCATGCACCTGTAGTGTCGGCTACTTGGGAAGCTGAGGTGAGAGGATCACTTGAGCCTGGGAGGCTGAGGCTACAGTAAGCCATGATTGTGCCACTGCACTCCAACCTGGCTGACAGAGCAAGACCTGTCTCAAAAAATTTTTTAAAACTTACTATTTCTATTATATATCTGGTACTTCTATTTTAACATAATCATGAACCAGAAGAAATGATCCCTTGGAAAACTATGTACCTTAATTTTTGGTTGGAAATAAGTTATCTTGGGTTTCAGGGTCCTTGCCAAGCCTCAATGTACTTTAATCTCATGTATTCAGGCCATCTGGGAGAGGGAACATTTTACTAGTGGCCTTTTAAAGATATCATGCAGGTAGTGAGAGCTCCCTAGACCTTTTTATTGATCTCCTTGGATTATTTTCTATGTCTTACTTATCACATGGCCAGACCAACTCTTCTATCCTCTTCTGAAATGCTCAATCTTTTCCTTAATCAAATAGATTATATTGCCTCCGTCTGTCATTCAATTCACTCTTTGGATGTATATTTATTGAGGGCCTACTATGTGTCAGGCATTATGCTAAGTACTACTGATATAATAATTAAATAAAAATGACAAACTTGATTGAGCACAGTGGCTCATGCATATAATCCCAGCACTTTGGGAGGCTGAGACAGGAAGACTACCTGAGTCCAGAAGTTCTGACACCGTCTCTTAAAAACAAAACAAAACAAAACTATTCCATGACTTTATGGAATTTTTGTTCTAGGGATGTAATCAAGAGAAACCAATAATCTCATAAATGAAACAATTACAAAATGAGAGAAGCATATGAAAGAAGAAAAATAGGGATTTGGATCGAGAATAGCAGGACATGCTGGTAGGATGTCTTCTCAGAAAACATGATACGTAAGCTGAGATCTGAAAGATGAGAAGTACCAGCCATAGGGAAAGTGGAGAAAAACAGGTTCTAGGAAGAGAGACCAGCATGTTCAAGGGCCCTGAGGTGGCTCTTTCAGTCTATTGCAAAATGGCAACAATCTATCTTTTCTTACTCTATCCAGGCCCTTTGCAATGTGACTTTTCAGCTTCTCCCACCAAGAGGTGGAAACTGTTTTTACTCCCCTTGAATCTGGGCTGGATTTGTACCTTGTTCTGGCCAATAAAACATGGCAGAACTGACAGTGTGCCAATTTGGAGCCTAGGCCTCAACACTCCCTACACACTTTTTTTTTCCTCTTGAAACCCTGCACAGTTATCATGTGAAGAAGCCAGGATTGACCCACTGGAGGATGAGAGACACCAGAATGGAGATGTGCCATTTCAGCTGAGGCAAGTCATCTTAGACCAGCTAGCCCACAACTGATCCAACAGCTGGCCACAATTGTCAGAGAAAACCCAGCCAAGACCAAGTAAACCACTAAATGATCCCTGCCAGAATTGCCAACCCAGGAAATTCTGAACTACATTGTTTTAAGTCACTTATTTTGGGGTAGTTTCTTATACAGCAAAAGTTAACTGGTCTACCCTTTAATGAGACCAAGGAACTTGCCCTGCTCCAAACGTGAAAAATCTCTGCTTTTAGAATTATTCCATGGTCAAATTTGTTTAAAGCCAGCATGCACCAATCATGTATAAACCTGGCCCTTTCAAAGACCAACTGGCCATGTTACTTGCCTAGTTTCACCTTGAAGGGCTTGCTTAGAATCAACAGAAGCAGAGTGGCCTCACCACAAGCTTCTAGTACAGAAAGGCAAAAAAGAGCTCAGATGAAAGTCTCGCCTCAGGAAGACATTGGGGAAGGAGACATGCTCAAGGAAATTGTAAAACTTTAAAATCACATGGCAGAGAAATGCTCCCAAAGATTGACCTGCTTCTTAAAGGAGAGTTGCAGAAAGTCAGCTTTCCACCAAAAGACAAATTTTATCTTAGAATTCAGACTACTATAGAAAGGGAAGGCTAGGGACTCTGAAACCACATAGTAAAGAAGATCAGGGACACTTGTGATTGGCTTTCAGCAGGGTGATATGCAATAAAGGGCAAGTTCACCTGTGATTATAAGTGAATTCAATTTAGTAACTCCCTTTGGAAACACTCAATACATAAAAGCTATAAAAGCCTGGGCAGGGGTGGCATCATCATCTTGATACCACAATTGATCTGGGAAAACCATAAAGCCAACACAGATTCCGTTCATTGAGCAAGATTCAGCAAATCCCAGGCTGATACATCAAGCGCCTTACATCCATGGGTTACAGCCACTGGCAGGCTGGTTGACCTGGCTCCAAGTGAATATGTAGCCAGGCTCCATACCATGCTGTAAACCTCAGCACATTTTCAAGCAAGCAAGTTAAATTGCAGCCAGACCACTTCCAGCCTAAAGGAGGTTGCTAATCTAAAGAAGTTCTCCTATGAACTGAAGCCTTTTAACCTGGGCAAATGGTTCCAAAAGTGTCATTCCCTGACTAGCACACCAGCATTACTTAGAAAGTTGTTAGAAGTACAAATTGTGGGGCCCCATCTAAGATCTGTTGAGTTGGAAACTGTGGCTAGGGCCCAGCAATCTATTTTAGTAAGCCCTCCAGGCGATTCAGATGCAGGCTTAAGTTTGAGAGCCACTGTTGTAGGTGGTCGTGGTTGGCCCCATTCTTAGAGTAGAATTCTGGGTCTTTAAAATATATTTATTTATTTCATTTTAGTGATGGGGGTCTTGCCATGTTGCCCAGGTTGGTCTCAAACTCCTGAGCTCAAGCATCCTCCCACCTCAGTCTCCCAAGTTTCTGGGATTACAAGTGTGAGCCACCACACCTGGCTGAAGAATTCTGGGTCTTTAAATGGCCAGTCAGAGCAAGCTTAGCACTCCTTACAGTGAGCAAGGTTCTCCTCATTCCCTGAACAACCTTCACTGGATAACTATATTTGAAAGTTGAGCCATAGCCATAGGAAATATTTCTCCAGTAACACAGTTTGTATTTAATAATCATTCAGCAACAGAATACAGCAACAAAAGGTCATGGCACCCTAGTTTCTCAGGATTAGAAGACTGCAAAGATCATGCCACGCACTGCTTCTCAAACTTTAATGTGCATAGAAATATTTGGGAATTTGTTTAAAAGGCAGGTTCTGGCCAGGCATAGTGGCTTATACCTGCAGTTCCAGCACTTTGAGAGGCCATATTGGAAGAATTGCTTGAGCCCAAGAGTTTGAGACCCAGCTTAGGCAGCATGTCTCTAAAAACTTAAAAATTAGCTGGGCATGGTGATGCATGCACCTGTAGTCCCTGCTACTCAGGAGGCTGAGGCAGGAGGATCCCTTGAGCCCAGGAGGTCGAGGCTGCAGTGAGCCATGATTGCACCTCTATGCTCCAGTCTGGGTGAAAGAGTGAAACCCTGCCTCCAAATATATATATATGTAAAATGCAAGTTCTGATTCAGGAGGTCTAGGGTGAGGCTTTAGAGTCTTTGTTCCTTAAAAGCTTCCAGGATGCACTGCATGTTATCTGCACTCAGCAGTTTACTCCTGCTAGGGTGTTCAAAGATTAGTGCCATAGAAATCCAGTATCTGGCTTCATTGGTTTTCTTGGCTTTGTGCTTGTTAAACCTGGTATTTCTATTGATAAAGCACTTGTATAGGTTTCTCATATTCTTCAGTTTGATACATTCTAAAAGAGTAAGCAATGCTTTTCTTTTTCTAGGGTGTCAAATTGAGAATGAAGCAGATCTCCCTACTCTAAAAATGACCCTAAAGTAAATTGGTTGAAGAAATTAGATCCCAAAGATTCTTGGTAAATTTTGACATCTTCATCAGTATATTCATATTAAAAAAAGATGAAAGAAACCAAAATAAAAGAATTATGGGCTGATAGGACAACTAGATTAAGCATCAGTCCTATTAAAAAGGGCTAACTTGAAGATACTAATAAATCTTTTGAAGACAAATTTTGACTACAGCTCTTTAGAGGATCCAAAGTGACCTTGATGGACAGTAGAAGGGATCACAACATAAAATTCCTTGAATAAAAATGTATTGACTTAAAAACAAAACAAAACAAAAAAAGGCTTCCAAGTGATACTATCAATGCTATTTGTCTATGGACCACACATTGAGTTGTAGGCCTCTAGTCCAAATCTGATGCTCGAATCCCCTACCTGGAACTTCCCCAACCTGGGCCTCAGAATTGCCCCAGGAGCTTTGAAATGCAGACCCATGAGTTCCACTCCAAATTTCTTAAGTCAGATTCTCTTGTAAGCTAAATATGTAGATTTTTTTAAAAGCTCCCCAGGTGATGCTGATACGATCAGATTTTCAGCTGTTTGATTTGGCATTTGTGAGCCACTGGCCTACACTACATTCCTTCTAAGTTAACTGGTCTTGCAGCTTCTGCTTAAGCCTTTCCAGGGAAAGAGTCACCTCCCTTGGGGGTGCTGAATGAATTTACAGAGAAGCACTAATCATAGTTCTTATATTTAGGTCTTTGATCCATTTTGAGTTAATTTTTGTATAAGGTATGGGTCCAATTTCTTTTTTTGCATGTGGATATTCCATTTTCCGAGCACTATTTGTTGAAAAAACTGTCTTTCTCCATTGAATGGTCTTGGCACCTGATATGGTTTGGCTGTGTCCCCACCCAAATCTCACTCTGAATTGTAATAATCCCGATGTGTCAAGGGCAGGGCCCAGTGGAGATAATTGAATCATGGAGTTGTTTCCCCTATACTGTTCTCGTGGTAGTGAACAAGTCTCACAAGATCTGATGGTTTTACACAGGGGAGTTCCCCTGCATAAGCTCTCTTGCCTGCTGCCGTGTAAGATGTGACTTTGCTCCTCATTTGCCTTCTGCCATGATTATAAGGCCTCCCCAGCCATGTGGAACTGTGAGTCCGTTAAACTTCTTTCATTCATAAATTACTCAGTCTTGGGTATGTCTTTATTAGCAGCATGAGAACAGACTAATATAGCACCATACTGCTGAAAATAATTTAACCATATATGTGAAGGTTTATTTCTGGACCTCTATTCATTGGTCTATATGTCTGTGTTTATTCCAGTTATCATAGCTTTGTAGTAAGATTTCAAATTGGAAACGGTCAGTTTCCAATTTTTTTCTTTTCTTTTTTTTCTTTCTCTCTCTCTCTCTCTCTTTTTTTTTTTTTTTTAAGATGAGACAGGGTTTCACTCTGTCACCCAGGCTGGAGTACAGTGGCATGATCACAGCTCACCACAGCCTCGACCTCCTGGGCTCAGGTGATCCTCCCACCTCAGCCTCTTCAGTAGCTGGGATTATAGGTACATGCCACCAAGCCCAGCTAATTTTTGTATTTTTTTGGAGAAACAGGGTTTTCCCATGTTGGCCAGGCTGGTCTCAAACTCCTGGGGTCAAGCAGTCTGCCAGCCTTGGCCTCCCAAAGCACTGGGATTACAAGCATGAGCTACTGTGCCTGGCCAATTTTATTTTCTTAAGACTATTTTTGGCTATTTGAGGTCCCTTGACATTCCATATGAATTTTAAGATGTATTTTTGTATTTCTGCAAAGAAATTGGGATTTTGATAGAGTTTGCATGAAATCTGTAGATTGTTTCATGTAGTGTGGACTTTTTGACAATATTGGGTCTTCCAGTTCATGAACACATGATGCCTTCTTATATTCGTCTTTATTTCATCAATGGTTTATAGTTTTCACTGTGTATCTTTCACCTCCTTCGTTAAGTTTATTTCAAAGTATTTTATTATTTTGATGCTATTGCAAAAGGAATTTTCTTAATTTTCTTTTCAGATTATTCCTTGTTAGCACATAGAAACACAACTGATTTTTTTCCTGTTTTTATTTTGTATCCTGAAATTGTGCTGAGTTCATTTATTGTAAAAATGTTCTGGGATCTTTAAGGTTTTCTACACATAAGATCATACCATCTGTGAACAGAGATAATTTTACTTCTATTTTTCCCCCAATTTGAAGGTCTTTTATTTCTTTTTTTTTTTTTTTGTCTAATTGTTTCAACTAGAACTACATAATATTATGTAGAATAGAAGTGGCAAATGCAGACATCCCTGTATTTTCCCTGATCTTACAGGGAGAACTTTCAGTCTTTTACCACTGAGTATGACATTAGTTATGGGCTTTTCATATATAGCCTTTATTATGTTGAGGAAGTTTTCTCTTTTTTTGAGGTAGGGTCTCACTCTGTCTTCCAGGCTGGAGTGCAGTGGTACAATCACAGCTCACTGCAGCATCAACCTCCCAGGCTTGAGTGATCCTTCCACCTCAGCATCCCAAATAGGTGGGACTACAGACGTGTGCCACCATACCAAACCTGCCTAATTTTTAAAATTTTTTGTAGACACAGGGTCTCACTATGTTGCCCAGGCTGGTCTTGAAATCCTGGACTCAAGCAATCCTCCTGTGTTGACCTCCCAAAGTGCTAGGTTTACAGATTTAAGCCACCACCACTGGCTGACGTATTCTTCTATTTCTAGTCTGTTGATTGCCTTCATTATGAAACAGAGTTGAATTTTGTCAAATGCTTTTTCTATATCCATTGAAATAATATGGGATTTTTCCCACTGTGTTAACGTAGTACAATATATTGATTGATTTTCATATGCTGTACCATCCTTGTACTCCAGAAATAAATCCCACTTGGTCATGGCATACGATCTTTTTAATATGCTGCTCAATTTAGTTTGCTAGTATTTTCTTGAGGATTTTTGCATCAATATTTATAAGAGATATAAGGGTTTTTTTTTTTTTTCTTGTAGTGTCTTTGTCTAGCTTTGATGTCAACGTAATGCTGGCCTCATAGAATGAGTTGGAAGTGTTACTCCTCTTGAATTTCTTGGAAAAGTTTAAGAAGGACTGGCATTAGTTCTTTTTGTAATTCGTAGAATTCACCAGTGAAACCAACTCATCCAGGGATGTTTTTAGTGGGAGGCTTTTGACTACTGAATCAATCTCCTAACTAGTTGTGAG
This sequence comes from Colobus angolensis palliatus, assembly GCF_000951035.1. Lineage (NCBI taxonomy): Eukaryota > Metazoa > Chordata > Mammalia > Primates > Cercopithecidae > Colobus > Colobus angolensis. Next base: position 1,598,407 of record NW_012118077.1, read on the forward strand.
TTTATTTAGATTTTCTGTTTCTTCATCATTCAGTCTTGGCAAGTTGTGTCTTTCTACAAATTTGTTCATTTCATCCAGGTTATCCGATTTGTTGGCATACAGCTGTTCACAGTACTCTCTTATAATCCTTTTTATCTTTCTAAAATCATTACTAATGTCCCCAGTTTCATTTCTGGTTTTAGTAATTTTAAAATATTTTTCTGCCCTCTGAGAACAAATAGTTTCTTTTTTATTATTATTATACTTTAAGTTTAGGGTACGTGTACACAACGTGCAGATTACATATGTATACATGTGCTGTGTTGGTTTGCTACACCCATTAACTTATCATTTACATTAGGTCTTTCCCCTAATGCTATCCCTACCCGAACCCCCCACCCCACAACAGGCCCCAGTGTGTGATGTTGTGAACACATAATTTCTTGTTGAGACAGAGTGTGCTCTGTCACCCAGGCTGGAGTGCAGTGGTGTGATCATAGCTCACTGCAGCCTCGACTTCCCAGGCTCAAATGATCCTTCCACCTTACCATCCCAAGTAATTGGGACTACAGGTGCACAACACCATGCCCTGCTATTTAAAAAAAATTTTTTGTAGAGACAGAGTCTCACTATGTTGTGTTGCCCAGACTGGTCTCAAACTCCTGGGCTCAAGTGATCTTACTGCCTCAGCCTCCCAAAGTGCTAGGATTACAGGCACGAGACACTGCACACAGCCCCAACAAATGATTTTTTCCAAATTTTTTTCTTAATCTAGCTAAAGGTTTGTCAATTTTGTTGATCTTTTTGAAGCATCAAATTGTGGTTTGTCATTCTTCTCTATTGTTTTTCTATTCTCTATTTTTATTTATTGCTGCTTTAATCTTTATTGATTCTTTTCTTATGCTAGTGTTAGGGTTCTTTTTTTTTTTCTGTTTCCTTAAGGTATAAAGTTGGGTTGTTGATTTGAGACCTTTCTTCCTTTTCAATGTAAGCATTTAGTTATTAATTTCTCTTTCAGCATTGCTTTTGCTGCATTACAGAATTTTTAGCATGTTGTATTTCATTTTCATTTGTCTCAAGATATGCTCTCTCATGTGATTTCTTATTTGACACATTGATTATTTAAGAGTGTGTTTTTTAATATCCACGTATTTGTGAATTTTCCAATTTTCCTTCTGCTGATTTCTATTTTCATTCCATTGTGATCAGAAAAGACACTCTGTCTGATCTCAGTCTTTTAAACTTTATTAAGACTTGTTTTGTGGCCTAACATATGGTCTATCCTGGAAAATATTCTTAGTATATTTGAGAAAAATGTGTATTCTGCTGTTGTTGGGTGGAGTGTTCTATATATGTCTGTTACATCCAGTTGGTTTGTAGTGTTTTTCAAGTCCTCTCATTACTTGTTGATCTTCTGTTTGGTTGTTCTATCCATTATTTAAAGTGGGATATTGGGGTATTGAAATATCCAACTTTCATTGTAGAGCTGTCTATTTCTCCCTTCAATTCTGTCAATGTTTGCTTCATATATTTTTGAGCTCTGATGTTTGGTACATACATGTTTATAATTGTTATTTCTTCTTCATGAATTAACCTTCTAAACAACATATAATGTCCTTTTTTATCTCTTATAATAGTTTTTGACTTAAATTCTATTTTGTCTGATGCTAATATAGCCACTTTTGCTCTCTTCTGGTTACTATTTGCATGGAGTATCTTCTTTCAGCCTTTCATTTTCAATCTATTTGTGTCCTTACGTCTAAAGTGAGTCTCTTGTTGACAGCATACAGTTAGATCATGTTTTTAAAAAATCTGTTCTGCCAATCTATGCCTTTTAATGGGGGAGTTTAATCCATTTACATTTAAAGTAATTACTGGTAGAGTAGGACTTAATTGTGCCATTTTGTTGTTTTCTATATGTCTCAGAGCATTTTTTGTCCCTCATTCCCTTCATTACTGCCTTTTTCATGTGTTTATATAATTTTTTGTAATGACATATCTTGATTCCCTTCACAATTCCTTTTGTGTATATTCTGTAAATATTTTATCTGTGGTTACCACGGGACTACATGTAATACTGTAATGTTATAAAAATTTACATTGAATTGATACGCACTTAACCTAACTTGCATACAAAAACTCTATTCCTATACAGCTCTATCCCCCCATACTGTTTATGTTACTGAAATCACAAATGATATCTTTATAGATTGTGTACCCATTAGCATAAATTTATAATTTTTTGCAAGTGTCTTTTACATTCCATAGAAAATATAAAGTGGATTTACTAACCAAAATTACAACAAAAACTGACTTTTCATATTTGCCCATGTATTTGCCTTTATTGGAGATCTTTATATCTTCATGTGGCTATGAGTTACTGTCTGACATCCTTTTATTTCAATCTGAAGGGCTCCCTTTAGCATTTCTTATAGTGAAGGTCTAGTGGTAATGAACTTTTTAAGCTTTTGTTTATCTGAGAATATCCCCTAAGTTTTCCTTCTGACAGTCAGTCCCTTCTTCTGCCAGTCTGCTGGAGTTTGCTGGAGGTCCACTAGAAGGAAAACTAACAAACAGAAAGGAATAGCACATCCACTCAAAGACCCTATCCAAAGGTCACCAACATCAAAGACCAAAGGTAGATAAATCCACAAAGATTGGGAGAAACCAGCAAAAAAGGCTGAAAATTCCAAAAACAAGAATGCCTCTTCTCCTTCAAAGGATCACAACTCTTCGCCAGCAAGGGAACAAAACTGAACAGAGAATGAGTTTGACAAATTGACAGAAGTAGGCTTCAGAAGGTGGGTAATAACAAACTCCTCCAAGCTGAAGGAGCATGTTCTAACCCAAAGCAAGGAAGCTAAAAACCTAGAAAAAAGACTAGAGGAATTGCCAACTAGAATAAGCAGTTTGGAGAAGAACATAAATGACCTGATGGAGCTGAAAAACACAGGGTGAAAACTTTGTGAAGCATACACAAGTTTCAATAGCCGAATCAATCAAGCAGAAGAAAGGATATCAGTGATTGAAGATCAACTTGATGAAATAAACGAAGAAGACAAGATTAGAGAAAAAAAGAATAAAAAGGAATGAACAAAGGATCTGAGAAATGTGGGACTATGTAAAAAGACCAAATCTACATTTGATTGGTGTACATGAAAGAAACAAGGAGAATAGAACCAAGTTGGAAAACACTCTTCAGGATATTATCCAAGAGAACTTCCCCAACCTAGCAAGGCAGGCCAACATTCAAATTCAGGAAATACAGAGAACACCACAAAGATACTCCTCGAGAAGAGCAAACCCAAGACACAGATTCACCAAGGTTGAAATGAAGGAAAAAATGTTAAGGGCAGCCAAAGAGAAAGGTCGAGTTACCCACAAAGGGAAGCCCATCAGACTAACAGTGGATCTCTTTGCAGAAAACCTACAAGCCAGAAGAGAGTGAGAACTAATATTCAACATTCTTAAAGAAAAGAATTTTCAACCCAGAATTTCATATCCAGCCAAGCTAAGCTTCATAAGCAAAGGAGAAATAAAACCCTTTAGAGACAAGCACATGCTGAGAGATTTGGTCACCACCAAGCCTGCCTTACAAGAGTTCCTAAAGGAAGCACTAAACATGGAAAGGAAAAACCAGTACCAGACACTGCAAAAACATACCAAATTGTAAAGAACATTGACACTTGAAGAAACTGCATCAACTAACTGGCAAAACAACCAACTAGCATCATAATGACAGGATCAAATTCACATATAACAATATTAACCTTAAATGTAAATGGGCTAAATGCCCCAATTAAAAGACACAGCCTGGCAAACTGGATTAAAAAGTCAAGACCCATCAGTGTGCTGTATTCAGGAGACTCATCTCATGTGCAAAGACACACATAGGTTCAAAATAAAGGGATGGAGGAATATTTACCAAGCAAATGGAAAGCAAAACAAGACAAAACAAAACAAAACAAAACAAACATGAGTTGCAATCCTAATCTCTGATAAAAGAGACTTTAAACCAAAAAATATCAAATAAGACAAAGAACAGAATTACATAATATTAAAGGGATCAACACAGCAAGAAGAGCTAACTATCCTAAATGTATATGCACCCAATACAGGAGAACCCAGATTCATAAAGCAGGTTCTTAGAGATCTACAAAGAGACTTAGACTCCCACACAATAACAGTGGGAGACTTTAACACCCAATGTCAATATTAGACAGATCAACAAGACAGAAAGTTAACACGGATATTCAGGACTTGAACTCAGCTCAGGACCAAATAGACCTAATAGACATCCACAGAACTCTCCACCCCAAATCAACAGAATATACATTCTTCTCAGCACCTCATTGCACTTATTCTAAAATTGACCACATAATTGGAAGTAAAACACTCCTCAGCAATTGCAAAAGGACAAAAATTATAACAAACAGTCTCTCAGATCACAGTGTAATCAAATTAGAACTCAGGATTAAGAAACTCATCCAAAACAGCACAGCTACATGGAAACTGAACAAGCTGCTCGTGAATGACTACTGGATAAATAACAAAATTAAGGCAGAAATAAAGATGTTCTTTGAAACCAATGAGAATAAAGACACAATGTACCAGAATCTCTGGAACACATTTAAAGCAGTGTTTATAGGGAAATTTACAGCACTAAATGCCCACAGGAGAAAGCAGGAAAGATCTAACATGGACACCCTAACATCACAATTAAAACAACTAGAGAAGCAAGAGAAAATAAATTCAAAATCTAGCAGAAGACAGGAAATAACTAAGATCAGACCAGAACTGAAGGAGACAGAGACACAAAAAACTCTTCAAAAAAAAATCAATGAATCCAGGAGCTAGTTTTCTGAAAAGATCAACAAAATACATAGACTGCGAGTCAGACTAATAAAGAAGAAAACAGAGAAGAATCAAATAGATGCAATAAAAAATGATATAGGGGATATCACCACTGATCACACAGAAATACAAACTACCATCAGAGAATACTATAAACACTTCTATGCAAATAAACTAGAAAATCTAGAAGAAATGGATAAATTTCTGGACACATACACCCTCCCAAGTCTAAACCAGGAAGAAGTCGAATCGCTGAATAAACCAATAACAAGTTCTGAAATTGAGGCAGTAATTAATAGCCTACCAACCAAACAAAGTTCAGGACCAGATGGATTCACAGCTGAATTCTACCAGGTGTACAAAGAAGAGTTGGTACCATTCCTTCTGAAACTATTCTAAACCATAGAAAAAGGGGGACTCATCCCTAACTCATTTTATGAGGCCAGCATCATTCTGATTCGAAAACCTGGCAGAGAGACAACAAAAAAAGAAAATTTCAGGCCAATATCCCTGATGAACATCGACGCAAAAATCCTCAATAAAATGCTGGAAAACCGAATTCAGCAGCACATCAAAAAGCTTATCCACCACGATCAAGTCAGCTTCATCCCTGGGATGCAAGACTTGTGCAACATATGCAAATCAATAAACTAATCCATCACATAAACAGAACCAATGAGAAAACCACATGATTATCTCAATAGATGCAGAAAAGGCCTTAGACAAAATTCAACAGCCCTTCATGATAAAAACTCCCAATAAAGTAGGTATCAATGGAACATATCCCAAAATAATAAGAGCTATTTATGACAAACCCACAGCCAATATCATACTGAATGGGCAAAAACTGGAAACATTCCTTTTGAAAACCAGCATAAGACAAGGATGCCCTCTCTCACCACTCATATTCAACATAGTGTTGGAAGTTCTGACCAGGGCAGTCAGGCAATAGAAAGAAATAAAGGTATTCAAATAGGAAGAGAGGAAGTCAAACTGTCTCTGTTTACAGAGGACATGATTGTATATCTAGAAAACCCCATTGTCTCAGCCCAAAATCTCCCTAAGCTGATAAGCAACTTCAGCAAAGTCTCAGGATACAAAATCAATGTGCAAAAATCACAAACATTCTTATACACCAGTAACCAACAGAGAGCCAAATCATGAGTGAACTCCCATTCACAATTGCTACAAAGAGAATAAAATATCTAGGAATATAACTTACAAGGGATATGAAGGACCTCTTCAAGGAGAACTACAAATGACTGCTCAAGGAAATCAGAGAGGACACAAACAAATGGAAAAACATTCCATGCTCATGGATATGAAGAATCAACATCGTGAAAATGGCCATACTGCCCAAAGTAATTTGTAGATTCAATGTTATCCCCATCAAGCTACCATTGACTTTCTTCACATAATTGGAAAAATCTACCAAAAAAAGAGTCTGCATAGCCCAGACAATCCTGGGCAAGAAGAACAAAGCTGGAGGCATCACGTTACCTGACTTCAAACTATACTACAAGGCTACAGTAACCAAAACAGCATGATACTGGTACCTAAATAGATATATAGACCAATGGAACAGAACAGAGACCTCAGAAATAAAACCACACATCTATAACTGTCTAATCTTTGAGAAACCTGACACAAACAAGCAATGGGGAAAAGATTCCCTATTTAATAAATGGTGTTGGGAAAACTGGCTAGCCATATGCAGAAAACTGAAACTGGACCCCTTCCTTATACATTATACAAAAATCAACTCAAGATAGATCATAGTCTTAAATGTAAGACCTAGGACCATAAAAATCCTAGAAGAAAACCTGGGCAATACCATTCAGGACATAGGCATGTACAAAGATTTCATGTCTAAAACAACAAAAGCGATGGCAACAAAAGCCAAAATTGACACAAGGGATCTAATTAAACTAAAAAGCCTCTGCACAGCAAAAGAAACGATCATCAGAGTAAACAGGCAACCTACAGAATTCTCCCTACAGGGAGAAAATTTTTCCAATCTATCCATCTAACAAAGGGCTAATATCCAGAATCTACAAAGAACTTAAACAAATTTACAAGAAAAAAAACAAACAACCCTATCAAAAAGTGGGCAAATGATATGAACAGAAACTTCTCAAAAGAAGAAATGTATGCAGCCAACAAACATATGAAAAAAATGCTCATTGTCACTGGTCATTAGAGAAATGCAAATCAAAACCACAATGAGATACCATCTCAAACCAGTTAGAATGGCGATCATTAAAAAGTTAGGAAACAACAGATGCTGGAGAGGATGTGGAGAAATAGGAACGCTTTTACACTGTTGGTGGGAGTGTAAATTAGTTCAACCATTGTGGAATATAGTGTGGTGATTCCTCAAGGATCTAGAACTAGAAATACCATTTGACCCAGCAATCACATTATTGGTTATATACCCAAAAGATTATAAATCATTCTACTATAAAGACACATGCACACATATGTTTATTGTGGCACTATTCACAGTAACAAAGACTGGGAACCAACCAAAATGCCCATCAATAATAGACTGGATAAAGAAAATGTGGCCCATATACACCATGGAGTACTATGCAGCCATAAAAAAGGATGAGTTAATGTCCTTTGCAGGGACATAGATGAAGCTGGAAACCATCATTCTCAGCAAACTATCACAAGAACAGAAAACCAAACACCACATGCTCTCACTCATAAGTGGGAGCTGAACAATGAAAACACATGGACATTGGGAAGGGAACATCACACACTGGGGCCTGTTGGGGGGTGAGGGGTTAGGGGAGTGATAACATTATGAGAAATACCTAATGTAGGTGACGGGTTGATGGGTGCAGCAAACCACCATGGCACATGTATACCTATGTAACAAAACTGCACGTTCTGCACATGTACCCCAGAACTTAAAGCAAACAAACAAACAAACAAACAAACAAGCAAAAATTCCTTATAAAGCCTGTGGTGGATATCAAAGTAGTTCAAGTATGGTCATACCTTTCTTACAATGCAGATCAATTGATCATTAAAAATGCCCCCAAAGTATTTCATCTGTAGTTGTCCCTTGAGTGAGCGTTTCATCAGACATAGCATCCCAGGATTTTAGGGCTGGAAGGGATGCTGGAGATTTCCACAAAGATATTATTGAAATAAAGTTAAGTATCTATTATTTGTCCTCCTTCCAAAAATACTGTCTCAAGAGAACCCTGAACATTACACTTACACCAAAGCATGCTTCCTTGTTTGAGCATTTGAAAAATATTCTAAATATGTGGCGTTCTTGGATTTGCACCCAGGATCTTGTCGTTTAGGATAAGTGACACTTCCAATTATAATTTGTCACTGAAGTGGGCCTCTCTAACTCACTTCAATAATAGTCACTTCCGGTAGGCAGCCTGGGGATTTCACAAAAGGCTGGAAATGTGCATAGCTGATAATTAAAGTCCTCGTCCGTCTGACCTAAATCTTTCTTTAGCTTTTGTGAGATTTTTTTCCCTATACAGGTAAAATCCTATTTTAACAAGCTTCACAAGACACAAAAATTGCTAGTTTTATCCTAATCTCCATAAGAGGGAAACCTACTGTTACAGGGTATAGAGAAGAGCAAACCATTTGTGGTTTTAATTTTTTTGACATGAAGCAAATGTTTATTATTGTACTTTATTTGCTAACAGTACATTTCGCTGGGGATGCTGGGGGTGGGGAGGGTATGTATGTAAGGAAATGGTTTTCCTAGCTGGAGCAAAAATGTTTGAAAAAAAAATACAGACTTGTCTTTCTTCTAAGTGACTGTACAGAATCCCTTGAAATTTTCAAATATCACTGTAGTATGTGATTTTCCTCATAAAAGCTGTGTTTTGTGTAAAAGAATCATCACCTTCTTAGACTCCCTTCATTTCTGCTCGCTTTCATTGCCAGCACTAGCAGTTGGCTTTCTTTTCAGTTGGCATTTTTTACACTGGGGTGGGAGGCAAAATTATTTTGTCTTCATAGGAGTTCCGGCTTTAAGCTGTAGACGCTGAGTGATTGGCTAGGCTCAACGAGTGTAAGTCAATGGGTGTCTCACTCTGTACATCAGCCTGGTAGGGAATGAAGTTCAAATTCGCGCCTCAGCAAAACTGCAAATCACTACATGATGTGGACATCCTGGATTTCTCCTAAAGGGAGAGATCTTAAATGTTGTCTGTGAATGCCAAAGACACATTATATTTGAAAATACGTAAATGTTTTCAAAAAGCTGAATTGACATTTTATGAGAATTTAGAAGGGAAAACTGTTTTAGTGAAGGCACTTGCTTTAGAAATTAGAGACATCTTAGCTAAAGCTGTATGTATCAGAGCATCCCTAAAGTGAACAGATCTTGGCTTTGGTCAAGAGGTGGTAAGGATAGGGGAGTGTGACCAACATTGAAAGCCACATTGTTAAAAATTGTAGACAGATTTAGTGGGTATTGGATAGGTCCTATCTTTTAAAGTTTCCAAACTACCTATTTCCAAGTTCAATTTTAGCTCTGAGCTCACTCTCTCTCTAAAACTCTATATCTGTCATCAATCTTAGTGGAGTTTTTTGGTTTTACTTATTTATGGGTATTTTTTTTTTTTTTTTGGCAGGATCTCACTCAGTCGCCCAGGCTAGAGTGCAGTGGCACGATCTTGGCTCACTGCAGCCTTGACCTCCCAGGCTCAAGTGATCCTCTTACCACAACCTCCCAAGTAGCTGGGACTACAAGCATGCACCACCACACTTGACTAATTTTTTTTTTAATTTTTATAGAGACAGAGTTTTGCTATGTTGCCCAGACTGGTCTCAAACTCCTGAGCTCAAGCAATCCTCCGGCCTTGGCCTCCCAAAGTGTTGGGATTACAGGCATGAGCCACCACACCCGGCCCATTCTTAGTGGATTTAATATACATGTAGATGACCGTTCCTACACCCTGACCTCTCAATTCCTTGAACCCCTCCCTAACAATTATCTTGTCCTCCATGCTGCTTTTGTCTCTCACCCCAGAATCTCATTACCAACACACCCACCAGAAACTCAATTTCAAACCTCCCGCTCTGGGCACCATCTCCTAACTCTCCAGCTCACTTGCCTTAGAATCTCAACTGCAACAATCCCTCAACTTCACAGGGCCCTAAAGTGTAGGGATCATACCATCTTTTCACTGATTTTCAGCCCCTCAAATATTCACTTCCCTTCTATCATTAAATTATATGGTTGATCTTATAGTATTCCCTTGCTTACACACTCTATTCCCTTATCTCTATCTTCCTTTATTATTCTCACCTGACAAAGCCCCAACTTGGTTAAATCCTCCTCTCCATCTGCACTGGATCTGCACTTGTGCAACCCAATGGAACTGGAAAAAAGCATCAAATTCTGCTGACTGCTCCCACTTTACCTTCCAGACCACAAACTTCCAGTGGACCCAAGGTGCTTTCCAGCATCACGCTGTCTTTCCCCAGGCCGGTTACTTTCCCATACTCCCAGATCATGATTTCATACTCTATTAGTCCATTTTCACACTGGTGATAAAGACATACCCGAGACCGCGCAATTTACAAAAGAAAGAGGTTTAATGGACTCACAGTTCCACGTGGCTGGGGAGGCCTCACAATCATGGCAGAAGGTGAAAGGCATGTCTCATATGGCAGCAGACAAGAGAAAGGAGCTTATGCAGGGAAACTCCCCTTTATAAAACCATCAGATCTCGTGACACTTATTCACTATCACGAGAACAGCATGGGAAAGATCCGCCCCCACGATTCAATTGCCTTCCACCGGTCCCTACCAAAACACATAAGAACTGTGGGAGCTACAATTCAAGACGAGATTTGGGTGGGGACACAGCCAAACCACATCACATATCTTCTCTGTTCTCAAACTTATTACTCATCTTTACTATTTTCATTCTCTGATGATTGATAACTTTCTTTCTCTTCCATCAAGAAAATGACAGCAGTCAGAAGAGAACTTCAACATGCTACCACCACCAAATCTACAACATTATCTACAGCTTAACTATATTCCCTATCTTCTCTTCTGCTACTATTGAAACTGCCTTTGCAAAAATTATAAGGGAGAAAATTATGGCAGTGAAAGAGATCTGATTTAATACACCTCCCCCACCCCCATGTTGCCTTTCCCTGAATTATTCCTGAGGTTTTTGGTCAAGCTAACTTTGAGAGACATTCCGGTTATAGTTTAAATGATAGTAGCCTCTCCCCAAAACTCAACCGCCTTTGTAAAGCTAAGGAAAGGCCATCAGACCATGGGGAGGAGAGGAGCCTGATTCTGCTGAAGTGTAGACCTAAATGATTGCCAGCTGTTCCTGCAAATAATATCAGTATTGTAGATTGGTCTTTTGAGATACCTTTTCGGGTTTTTGGCCTGTCTGACCCCCATGGCTCCACCTGGACCTGCCAAACTGCTCCTGTTGGCCCCACCCAGGAACAATTCAGCTCAAGAAGACAACTTTGACCCCCTATTATTTCATCTCCACCCAACCAATCAGTAGCAAGAACACATTGCATTGCAACTCCCCCCCTTTCCCCAAACTGGCTTTGAAAAACTCCTACCTATGAGCCTTGGATGAGATTGATTTGAGTACTAACTTCATCTGACACGTGGTGTGGCCAGCCTCATATCTATTAAACTCTTTCTTCACTACAATGCCATGGTCTGTTTTTGTGCAGTGGGTAAGAAGAGCTCATCAGGGGATTACACTATAAGTGAGTTGTGTTCCTATTCGTGACCACTCTTGTTTGCTAACACACAACACACTTGTGTACTGGATCCCTTCCCATCTCACATACACCATGTCAGTAGGGCAGAATTTCTACCACCTCTCTCGCGACTTGATATTTTCCCTCTCCACTGGATTATCCCATGAGTATACAATCCTGCTATTGTTTCTCCCATCTAACATGCCCCCTGAAAGTAAATGACAGATGGAGGATGGGAGGGATGAGAAGCCAAAACATACTTTAAGAAGCTTTTGCACAGTTAAGATGGAAAATGAGGTGGGTTGAATTAAGATAGTGGAAATGAGGACTGAATGGGGAAGATAGATACAGGAGACATTTCAGTGACTGAATAGATAGAACTCCAGACTCTACCTGGGTGAAATACAAATAGAAATGTCATCAACTAAGAAATGGGAAAATTGAGTTGAGTCTGGGGTTTGTGTTAGTTTGCTAGGGCTGCCATAACGAAGTACCACAGACTGTGTGGTACAGAAATTTACTTTCTTGCAGTTCTGGAGGCTCAAAGTCTGAGATCAAGCTTTTCAGTGGGTTTGGTTTCTTCTGAGACCTCTTTCCTCGACTTGTACTTGGCTGTCTTCTCCCTGTGTCTTCACATGGTCTTCCCTCTGTGTGTGTGTGTCTGTGTCCTCATCTCCTCTTCATATAAGGACATCAGTCATATTCAATTAGGGCCCACCTATGTGAACTCATTTTATTTTAGCCATCTCTACAATGACTCTATCTCCAAATCCAGTCACATTCTAAGGTACGAGAGATTAGGACTTCAACATATGAATTTTGAGGCAGCACAACTCAACCTACAACAGATTTTATATTGGTTGGGATGTTTATGGGACATCCGGTTGAGATCTCTTATGACGAATGGGCTAGGGCTGGTGTTGGGAGTCTTCCCCCAAAGAGTAAACAGCAGCATCAAGAGAAAGACTATAGAATAAGAGGAAAGGGCCAAGGATTGAAACTTTTAGAATGCTTGTATTTGATTGGCACTTAGAGATAAAGCATAAGATGTAGCAATTTTAAAAGGATATCAGAGACCAGCTAATGCAACTAGGAGTAGACTTAACTTCTAGAAGTTAGTAATGGTATATTTCAATAGCTTCCATGTAAACCCCCTCCATGCCATCTCTCAGACTCTGCTATTTCCATCTCAATTATTAAACGTTGGTAGCACTATTTCTTTCCCTTCTTAATTGATTTAGTTCCATTTAAAGAGTATATTATACAGCTAAATGAAAAACTCACTATAGGTGCCATTTGAAACTCAAAAAGGTGCCATTTGAATACCATTGGCAGATTAATATTCATGACCCACACATACATACACACACACACACACACACACACACACACACACACACCTGGTTATAATACCCTCAGACAGTTCTCGGAGGGGCTCTGAAAGATGTGTGGACTTTGCTACTGGCAGGTCACTGACAAATAACCCTGTTTTTGTCTCCAGTGGATCCATGGCAGCACTCAGAGAGCTGAAGAGTACAGGCACAGAAAATGTTTTCACACTTACCACTATATTAGTTCCACTTATGTATTCAGCAAGGTTGTGCTTTGTGATAATTTTACCTGGACTGCCACTCAGTGGCCATTTGGAGAAATACCCAGAAGAGAGCTGCCACTTCTGTAAACTCTCCAGTGTTTTCTAGGGAGGCCAAATGCAAATGCTTGAACTATATTTTACATCCTTTGTTTGTTTAAGTATGCTGAAATCCATGTTAGTGTTACTAAATTTTAAGCAGTAACAGTCAAGGATAGGATTTAACATTCTCATCATGAGTATTTTCCAAGGTTCACAAGGAACTTGAAGGATTCTTCTGCAAGATTTTTCTCTCTCAAGATCCTCCAAACTCCCCTCCCTGTCATTCCACTGTGGTTCCTTTCTGCCCTGTACTTGGGGACTGTGTCTCAGTGGTGCACTTCCTGTACTCTTATCAGCCCGTCTGTAATCTCTCACTCAGCTTTTTCTAAACATGGGGCAAAGGGAGCGTATAAGGAGCACTGGAATCAGGAGTAAGTCATAACAAAGGGAAAAACTGAGTTACAGAAGACAATTCTAAAAAGATGACTTGAATGAAAACATTTGATGCAAGGGCGCAAGTCATGAGGCTATAAGGGAAGAGTGTTCCAAGTAGTCTGCTCAATATGGCTAGAACAGGGATGGGTGGTAAGGGGGTAGTAGCAGAAAATGAGATCAGAGAGGTAACTAGAAATCAGACCATGGAGAACCTTGTAAAATATAGTAAGGTATCTGGCTTTTACTCGTGAGACAAGAAGCCATTGCAAACAATAAAATTATGGATACTGGACACTGGTTGTAAAATCCACTCTCAGATTTTTGGGAAACTCCTGCAATGGAATAAGCATTAATAGTTTCAATATAAGCAAGAAAATATATTTTAAAAAACTTTCTTGTAATAAGTGAGTTGAAAACATACTTTAAAAAAGCTTTCACAAAGGTAAAAATTAAGAGGTTTTCATTTAAGTCATCTTTTTAGAATTGAAAACCTCTTAATTTCTCAGCAAGGTAACATTTTCTTACCACCTCTTTGAAGAGTAGGTGCCCCATCACCTATATTTCTCTCCTACTTTTTATCCAGAAAACTTTTTTTTTTTTTTAGGAGTCTCAGTCTGTCACCTGAGTGAATGGACATAGCTAGAAATGAAAATGAAGTTTGGGGAAAATATGAAACTATTTTCTTTATATATGAATGTTTTCTTCTCTTTTTGCTTTGGAATATAAAACTATCTGATTTCAATAATCAGATGAATCCTTACCATTCTTTGCCTGGTGAACTCCTATGTAATCTTTAACAAGTCTGACATCTCCCTATCATCTCCCCCAAGATTGAATTAGTCACTTCATCTGTGATCCACTACTACATGTATACGCCTTGGTTTTTGCATTTATCACACTATAATCCTATGATAATAATTAGTATTATAATTACAGTCTAATTATTACTAGTGGTAGTATTAATTTACATGTAAGGCATTCCGGAATCAAATCTGCCTTATTCATCTCTGCAGCCTCTATGCCTAGTGCAATGCCTGGCACACATGAGGTACTTTAAAAATATTTGGTGAGTGAATGAATAAATCATTAAATAAATGAATTCATGAATTGAAAACCAAAGGATTAAATCTTGTTAGTGCCAGATTCCTATGCATGTGAAACAGCTTCTTAAATATCCAAAGGACTACCATGCTGGTTATTGCCTCTTCAGACTTGCAAAGATCAATTTCCTGGACCACCCACTGTACTGGTTTATTACATCCTTTTATCACTAGGAAATGTGAATGAATTGTTTTTCCAGTAGCAGTGATGGCTTTGTAAGCAGTAATTGGTAAGTTTTGCTGCTTAGACTACAGTTTAAAAGGAAGCCAGGTTCATGGGCTTGATTTTCACTCAGGCTGGTTCAGCTAATTCTGTAGTCCACCCATAGAATGCATCCCTAACTCTAGCCAGGGAACTTGTCAGTGTGAGCCAGTTGTTACAAGAGGCTATCACATGTAAGCCTGGAGAACTTGGTGAAGGCTGTGGATAAAACTGCCTGTCCTGCTGACAGTCTGTCAGGAGTTTCATCTTGGGACAGGACTCCAAGCCCTCCACATTAGGTCTCCTGGCTCCCTGAGAGTGTCGGGTATAAAGAAAGCTGCCTGGGATGACTGTGGGGCTGAGCATCCTTTGGAGCTAGTCTCAGCACAGGGAACTGCCACGCTCAACTACTTCCACTGCTCTGAAGTGAAGCGCTCAGGCACTATGGACGTGGTGCAGCCACTGGCTACTATGCAGTTTCTTTTGAACAGACCCATCAGTGGCCTCTCTCATCCACCTGACCTGCCTGGCAAATGATAAAGTCTGTCCCGTGGTTTTTTCAAGATGGTAGAGATGTTGCTGCACTAGAATCTGTCACAGATAGAAAGTGTAACATTGCAAAGTCAAATTTGGCTGAAACAAGCAGATAAGTTTAAAGGTTTTGAACAGCCTTAAATGATCATGTCCAGGGGATCAGTCTATCCTCAGCAGGAGGTCATATCACTGAGAGAAAATGAACCCATTACCAACCCCAACTGGTAAGGGATACAAAACAAGTAAATTCTAAAAATGAAAATCGTTCCCTTAAAGTAGAAAGCATCATAATGCCGGTAGCAAACTATTCCTGCGCTATCTGTAGACCAACCAGCAGCAACATGAATAAATAAAGTGCTGTGGGATCTTGCCAGCTTATAACAGGGCTTAAGGTCAGTGAAGCTTTGTCAGACCACAATAGCTAGGAAATCAGAAAGGCATGAACTCTTAGAGGAAAGCAACACAGATCCAGTTCCCTGTGGCATAAATGTAAAGGATCCAAGCAGAGGAACCTAGTAAAATGTGGGGATTGTGAAGATGAATGATAGTCAAGCTCACTTAGGACCACAGTCCCAAACAGCTAAGGTTTGTTTCGAATCATGTCTTCTATACACAACTGAGTGAATAATAACTGGAACCTGTAAACATCAGGGGCCAAACCCAAGAGAGAATAGACTACCCCGTAACAATATATGCTAATTAAATTCAACTTGGGGAGGTTTAGTTCTAATATGACTTAATTCGTATTTTGTCTTGTTATTGATTTGCGGCCAAAGCGAAGAAAGCTCTCTTTACAGCTAGCACATTTTGAAGTGCCACCCACAAACAGGAAAACATACAAATGCGATGTCTTCTAAAGTGCTGCGGTCCCACTATGGCCATTAAAGATGACAAGTATGTGGACTTTGTTGATCTATGGGAATGTGTATGCACAACAATGTTAAGTGAAAGAGTGTGTACACATTGATTACAGCCCTGAAGGAAGCCAGTCTATACATCAGCCAAGATCATAAGTGAACATGGAGAGACACAAATAGAATTGAATATGCATGACATTCTGAGTCTTTTTTTTTTTTCCCAGTAGAGTTGTTTAGGCTCACAATAAAAATAAATACTACTCAGGAGGCTGAGGTGGGAGGATCTCTTGAACCCAGGAGTTCGAGGTTACAGTGAGCTATGATCACCCCACTGCATTCCAGCCTGGGCAACAGAGAGACCCTGTTTCAAAAAAAAAAAAAATAGATAAATAAATTTAAGGGGTGAAAAACATTGCTGCAGTTCTAAACTTGTGTAGTTGTGAGGCATGTACTGAAATCCAAGTCTATCCACTCCAGAAAGAGAGCAAACAGTGGAAAGATGACATAGTGACACAGCAAACAAAGGGACCTGCTTAGAAACACAATACTAAGGCAGTGATGGGCTAAAGCAGAATTTTAATGATAGTGTAGATTAGCTGGATGTTTTCAAGCAGTATGCATTCTGTTTGAACAGTACTCCCTTCCCAACAACTAAGGGAGATAACTTACTTTTCATACACCTGCACTTCGAATCATGTGTGTAATTATCAGTTTTTCAAATGGATCTGAGGAAGCATTATGATTGCTAGAGAAGTGTTAGGCCAAAATTTTAAGGCCTTGGCTTTGTCTCTAGAGCAGGGAATAGAGGCCCTCTTAGCCATGAGACCAGAGAGACCTGGAGGGCAGGATACTGCAGCAACACCAAAAACACCACCTACCTAGACTCCCTCACTGGCAGGGGGGGCAATGGCAATGAAGCCTTGGTTTTGCTCCTCACACTGCTGGGACATGTCTGTCCTCTCTGCAAGTAACCTGGGCAGACATGTGGCTGTGCCTGTGCACGAGCCATATAGCACTTGCTTACCTGTTTTGCTACTGTTTCCCCCCACCTTTTGGCCGTTTACCAGAAGCAAACAGGATGGAGAGGAAATACAGTGACCATGTCTGGATTGTAGCTGGTCCTCCCTATTTCATAGCAGTGGCAGTGCCATATGGAGCCTTGCACTGCTTGCGTAAGTTGGGATACCAATAAGTAAGGTCTATGTGGTTTCTCCAGGGAAGGCCTTGCCAGATTCTCTAAGCACTTTATCTGAGGGTTAGATTTCGTCAGTTCAATGGAGAGTTTAGGGTGGTGTGGGCTAAGTTCATGTCAAATCTATATACCCTCCTCTTGTTTGTGGCTTAGATCATTTGTGCCATTATTTTCTTCCTACTTTTCCCAATTCTCCAAGGTCACTGTGCTCTGCATCAGAGAGAAGCACTGAAGCACACACACCAATAATAAATAGTCTCCCAGCATCATTGTGTAGTAGGTGTTAAGTACACATCTCATAGGCAACTGTAAAACTACCCAGAATAATTGCTGCACATCTTCCCAGAGCAGTGTTTGTAGGCTTTGTAAACTTACAGGACAAATCAGAGGCATCTTCTCTGACCAGCAATGAAGGGAAAGGGGACAAGATTGGGGTTTCTGACATCTTTAGGGGAAAAAGGAAACCAATGTAATATCTCTGCCAAGGCTCTCAATGATGGCTTTATACAACAATATTCTCAGAAATAAAACTCCTCTCCATTGGCTGATCAACACAGCATAAAAATCCATCCAGGGAGGTCCCTGATATAATGCCTGATGGTACTGACAGGCAAAGTCTGACTGTGTGGCACTCCCACATTCAGTCTCATCATCAGCGAATATGAGCAGGGAGGAGGGAGCCTCAGCTGAGGTCTTTATTTTATAGACTATGAGTTCAGTGAGTGGCTGACCTGCACTAATCCAGAGACAGAAATAAAAAACCGAAAAGGAAACACAGCCACTTGTAATGCATGTTGATAAAATGCTCATTGAAGCCTCTGAACCAGGTGACAATGTGATGGACCCTGTCCAAGGGGACAAATGCAGGAGAAATCGCCTAGAATAATCATTTGACTGGCAACACAGAGCCAGGCTGTTGCAGAAACCAGTCCTGACATTTACCCTGGCACAGCTGTTGATGTTGAAGTGAGAATCCTTTGTTCTGTTTTGCTGACATGGAGGCTAGCCCCAGGCCTCCAGGCAGACCATTGCAAAGGCTCTCTGGATGGAGACTTCTGCAGGAGACATCACCATAGGTTTTATTTAGGTAGTATAGTATAACGGCTAAGGTTTATTGAGCACTTATTATGTGCTAACTATTGCAAAAAAGAGATGGCACATTCAAAACAGGTAAAGAAGGCGAGTTTAATGAGGAAACTGTTTACAAAGGTATGGACGGGGTTAGGATAACTGGCAAGAGATGATGAATCTAGCATCAGCTGGGAGCTGTTACCACCCCTAGACTGAGGAAGCAAAAGAGTGTGGCCTAGGTCATCTGTGCTTAAAAGAAGCTGTGAGTCTCCATCTTGGAAAAAAAAAAGAAGCTGTGAGTGACCGTGGGGAGAGGGATGCAGCCAAATGCAACCATGAAATAAGGAGAAAGCCAGGTGAATGAATACCCTGACCTCACTCTTCCAATCTCCCATCTTCATGTGGGGAAGCTTAAAACAAAGAGTAAACTAAGGGGATAATCTCTTTCCCCATTTCTTTATCTGATGGGCACCTTCTGGGCCCGTGCATGTGGTTCAGAAAGCACTGCTACAGGGCTTGAAACAAATAGCACAGAGGGAGATGTGAGCATCCCCCTCACCCCCACCACCTGGAAACCCTTTACGTATCAGGTGAGTGGTTTTATTCTGGTTATGTTTACATGGCTTTAAGATGTTTAATTGGATTAAAGAATCACCACTACAATAGAACTGAAAAAATCACATTCTAAGTACACACACACATACACACACACAAACACAGATGTTAATCATAAAATCTAAAACAACCAAAGTGCCCCCAAATAGGGGAGAAATTTAGTAATTTATGGTTCATTGACTTGATGAACAGTCATTAAAATGACAGCCATGAAGACTAATGAAGACTAGGTAACACCATGGAAACTTGGGTTTGGTGAAGAAACACAATATGGAAATTGCACACATTATTATTATATAAGTAGTCAGAATTTGCTTAGTAAAATAGACTAGAAGGAAATAAACTATCCATCCAACGAATACTTATTGAGTGCCTATTCTGTGCACCATTCAGAGCTAAGCATTTTACACCTTCTCAAATCCACACACTGATATTATGTGACCCCCATTTTACAGATTAAAAACATGAAGGGGAAAAAGGTTGGTTTACTAAAGCTAATAAGTGCAGAGCAGAGCTGGGGTTTCAAACTGCTTGGGCCCCTCCTTCAGATCCTGGGCTCCTCTACTGCTCTTTTGCCAAATGATAACAGTGGTTGTGCTGGGGTTAAAGAATTCAGATGCCTTCTTTTCTTTTCCAAATGTTTATCATAGTTTTATTTATTTTCAGAATTTGACAAATTGTTTGATTAATTAAAACCAAAATGAAGATTGCCAAGCAGAATCTCAAAGCAATAAAGAAGGCTTTTTAACAATTCTCAAAAGGAAAAACAATAACACAACAACATCTTCTTCAGAGAAAAGGTAAATTTATTGGCCTTCAGGAAATGAGCAAAAAAGGCAGAAAAATAATTTAAGAAGATGCTGGCTCCAGGCAAGTCCCTCACTCCCTACTGAGAAAGAAACAGATCAAGCTCATCCAAATCAGATAGCCCATAGGAACGGAAGATGTCTGCCTGAGGATGCATGCCATTTACTTGTTTACTTAAGTAAGTGATGGTTCCTGGAAACTTGGCAGGGGGATTAGTGCTGAAGGTAGCTGTAAGCAAGACCTGCTCATCTGCATAGTATAATGTGAAGGTCACTGTATTGGAAATTTTTAAAACTTCGTATTTTCCTGATGCCTCAACATTCCCACAAACAGGCTGTGAGCATCGCACCCAGGTGACCAGTTGCACCAAGGTCATAAAGCTGGTCCTTGCTACAAAGCTCCTCTTCTTGCCCTCCCCTGACTGTGACCTTCAAAGGCACAAGTGAAATTCCCTTTTGTTTGTATGCTGCACTTTGACTCCCAATAAAAGTACCTGGCTTTGTTCTCCCTCCTCCCATCCCCCTTTCACTCCTACTGGCTTGGTTGAGTCCACTCCATTGGTACTCTTCCCATATGGTCCTCTACATGGCATGCCTCCCTCTCTAGGACCTGTGAGTATAATAAATTCTTTAATTTCAGACGCCTCTCTGAGTGCAATTTCTATGGCCCTGTTGGAGTGATCCTTAAAGACCCCACAAGGGGGCTTACTCCCCCATTTACAACACAGTCATCAATTTAGCAGTTGGTTTCTAAGAATAAGCTTTAAAGTCAGACAGATTTGGGTTTCAACTAGGCTCCAATATTTCACCAGTTGTGTGACTTTTTGTTCAAGTCTCTTGACTTCTTTGGGCTTTGTTTCCTTAATCTGTCAGTCTTCCTCACAAAGTTGTAGGGATCTTAAGGCTTAACGAGATTATATCTATAAAGTCTTTAGAACAAAGTCTGGCATATAGTAAATGCTCAATAAACACTAACATCTCTAATTTCCAAGAAGGTACCCCAGATAGAGAATATTTCCTACTGAAAGAAATTAAATTATTTTACCCCAAAATATATTTCTTTGACATATTTTGAAAGGCTGTTGCTTAGCCATCTTGACAAAAGTGGCCTTACAAAGCTTTGTAAGTCCCCTTCTTTCCCCAGTTAACACAGCTTCTTAAGTGGGGAAAATTTGTATCTGTAGAGAATTCCCATTAATGTAGCCATGCCCCCCCCCCCCGCCCATGCCTTGCCCCAGATCCAGGGAGAAATTGAAGGTCTGACCCCTTTAAAAGTCTGAAAAGAAACGGATATACTTTGGATCTGTGTCCCCACCAATCTCATGTCAAATAGTAATCCCCAGTGTTGGGGGTGAGACCTGGTGGGAGGTGAATGGATCTTGGGGGTGGATTTCTCAAGAATAGTTTAGCATTATCCCACTGCTACCGTCTTCATGATAGTGAACGTGTGAGTTATCCTGAGATCTGGTGGTTTAAAAGCATGTAGCACCTCCCAGCCTTGCTCTCTTGCTTCTGCTCTTGCCAAGGGAGATACCTCACTCCCCCTTTGCCCTCCACTGTAAGTGGAAGTTCCCTGAGGCCTCCCCAGAAGCAGAAGTTGCTGTGCCTCCTGAACAGCCTGTAGAACGATGAGCCAACTAAACCTCTTTCCTTTATAAACTACCCAGTCTCAGGTATTTCTTTATAGCAGTGCCAGAACTGACTAATACTGAAACATTTACCGTTTATGCTCTCAAGAGAGGCTTCATCTACATAAAAAGGCTACCTTTGCTAGTCAAGCCTTTTCTCTCTCTCCCATAACTTGTTTTACCAGAATCTAAGCCCTGACTCTTTCTGTAACCTCAAAATGGTACATAAGTTTCTGTAACTCACTGAGAAGTTGGGTCTTCATCGTGAAGGCTTCCATGTACACATGTTAAATAAATTTGTATACTTTTTCTCCTATTAACCAATCCACCCCATTTCAGTGACTTTTTGAGAATCTTTCAGGGGTCCAGAGCCTAAAGCCCCTAGATCACACAATGAAGACTAATGAAGACTAGGTAACACCATGGAAGCTTGGTTTTGGCAAGCAAACACAATATGGAAATTGCACACATTATTATTATAATAATGATGTTTCCACTGTAAGAAATTCATGAATCTGAACCAATGTTTATCCCCTCCAGGTATTCCCTTTGGTTATTTTCATTATTAGGCTTCAAAATCAAGGGCGTTGGTGAGCAATGGCCATGGAATAATAGCCTGGCTATGGCAGAAGAGAATGCTGATCCCCACCTCTTTCATGCCTTGTGAAATTGAAAAGGTAAGGAAAGGAGAGGGTTTTGCTTGCAGTGAATGTGTGGCATGGAGAGGCAGAAACAGGAGAAAATCAACCATCTCTGAGTTAGAGTGAACAGGAAGTGTGAGGATTCCAGGCCTTCCTCTCCATCGCTATTAATACTTCTGGGAAAATAAAAGTAGGCTGTTATATTCATTGGAGAGCCACACACCCAAAGAATAAAATTCTCCAGGAGAATCTGAAATGATAAATAGGGGAGCTTTTGTGCCTTCTCTAAGCTAAGGGACATTTAACAACAGAAAGCCATTAGTTAAGTTTTGTGGTTGAGGATGTGGGCCCAGGAACAAAACTGCTTGGGTTTTGACCTCTTTGCTAGTTATAAACCAGAGGACTTTGGACAATACATTTAGTGTCTGTGCCTCCATTTCCTCACCTTTGAAATGAGAGAGATATGACTGTGCATAGGACACTTGTGAGTATTAAATGACTTATAACATTCTAAGTGCCTAATAGAGTGTCCAGCACTTAGTAAGTGCTCAATTAATGGTAACCGTTAGTACTGTTACTACAGCAGACCAAAGTGTAAAAAGCAATTTTGTTTAGTTTGAGAAACAGAAACGATTTCACTTAACTGCTTTTAAAATTAAAGTTGAAACCATAAATTCTAGTTACAAGTGATGAAAAGCTTTCTTACATTTCATATTACGGACACATGGGGCAGGAGACAGCAGAGGGGATAAAATCAGTCTGGAAGAAGAACCAGAGAGAACAGCCAAGACAGACAGCAAGGAAAGGAGGAGACAGAAAGGGAGCCATGTGATGAGCAGGTGCTGGGTGTGCGAGTTACCATCACCTCCTGTTTCCCTGAACTCTGGACTTCAGAGGAAGTTGTCACCGCCTTTTGAAATACATTGCATTTTTTGGCTCTTAGAAGTAGTTTTTCTGCCTTTTTTCTAAACCTCAACATTAAGTTCTGAAATATACTTATTTTTTTCATGAAAGGATGAGGGTTTTATACCTGCACACAGGTGAAGGGATGACTTGGGGTTTAGACGTGTTCTTTAGAAGGTGAAAAATATCAGCAAATTGACAAACTCCATCTGGAAGTCCTTTGGCCATTTGAAAGCTGTCAGAATAACTCCGATCTGGTCTTTGAGGCTGTCTCACCTGTGTTCAGAAGTCTACGTGTAGAACACTATGGACCCCTCAAGTTCTTCTGTTCCTGGGAGCAAAGGCAGAGGTGGGCTCCACAGGTCAGAGGTTCTGCCCCTGTTCTGAGCCTCAAACCAGAACATTGCAAAACAACTGGCTGCCCTGGGAATATGAATCATTTAAGTGCTTTCCGTCTTTTTTTTTTTTTTTTTTTTTTTGAGACAGTCTTGCTCTGTCACCCAGACTGGAGTGCAGTGGTGCAATCTCAGCTCACTGCAACCTCTGCCTCCCGGGATCAAGCAATTCTCCTGCCTCAGCCTCCGGAGTAGCTGGGATTACATGCACCCACCACCATGCCCAGCTAACTTTTGTATTTTTAGTAGAGATAGGGTTTCACCATGTTGCCCAGGTTGGTCTTGAACTCCTGGCTGCAAGTGATCCACCCGCCTTGGCCTCCAAAAGTGCTGGGGTTACAGGTGTGAGCCACCATTCCTGGCCCTGCTTTCTGCCTTCTGACTTGTTTTGAGGTTTGGAATCTGTGCTGGGTAGGGGTAGGCGGTTGCTAGACCCCCTCTAGGCTTATTCTGCTAGGCCAGAGGCAGCCAGGACTTTGGGTCCTCATGAAATTCTTCCCAAGTCTGTAACACTATGACTGACGATCTAGCTTAGGGATTGGCAAAGTTTTTCTGTAAAAAGCCAGCTAGTCAATGTTTAGGTTTGTGGGAAATACACGCCCCTTCACAATTAATCAACTCTACTGTTGGAGTACAAAAGTAGTCGTAGACAATATGTAAATGAATAACTGTGGCTGTGTTCTGATAAAACTTTATTTATGGCCACTGACATTTTAATTTTACATAATTGTCATGTTTCACAAAATGGTCCCTTTTTCAGCCGTTTAAAAGTGGAAAAACCATGTTAGCTTCTAAAACAGGTATACAAATAGAGGTGGTGAGCCAGATTTGACACATGGGTCACAGTTTGCTAAGCCCTGGTCTAGCTATGATATTGAAAATTTGGAATTTGGGCCAGGTGTAGTGCCATATGCTTGTAATCCTAGCACTTTGGGAGGCCGAGCCAGGAGGATCACTTGAGGCCAGGAGTTCAAGACCACCTTAGGCAATGTAGTGAGACCCTGTCTCTTAAATGATTTTTTTTAAAATTAGCCAGGTATGGTGGTGTGTACCTGTAGGTCTAGCCACTTGGGAGGCTGAGGGCAGGAGGATCACTTGAGCCCAGGATTTTGAGGTTAGAGTGAGTGAGACCCTTTCTCAAAAAAAAAAAAAAAAATCATCTGAGCTTTGAAAGATGCTGTGGGACAGTGGAGAGTGATGATTCTGAGATCCTGGACTCCACCCCTATGCAAGAAAATTTTCCTCCATAGATGCTTTATTGCATAAAGAGGAATTATCAACCCCTCATTAGATAACTTGAATTCCTCATTGCCCGACTACATCAGATAATTAAAATGTTAAATTTCTATCAAAGCAATATGAATTTTGCCTTCCAATTCTAATTCCTGTCTGTACTTTTGGAGGTTAATGGATTTGAAGAACGAATGAGGTAAGTTCTATCACCAGATAAATTAGGGACTCACACACTAAGAAACAACTCACTGAACAGAATGGATGGGATTTGAATCAATTTATACAACCAATGGGAAAACATTCCAAAAGCTACAGCAACTAACATGTTGAAAGATGCACATAACTTTCCAGTAAAACATGTCTCAGTACAGACATTAGATGTTTGAGTTATCCTTTGCAAGTAAGTGGGCACAGATCCCCCTACAACCTTCAGGGACCCTAAGTTATGAATCATGCCCTAAGTCCAACCCTCTCATCTAATATAGGGGAAATGAAAGCCCACTAAAGGGAAATGAGTTGCACAAGGTCACACACCTGTCTTAGACAGGGGGTGCAGAAACACTTGGATTTAGGTCCCAAAGAAAAAGGGCAAAGGCTACTATTCCTAGCCTTAGGGCTGGAGAAGGTGGAGAACAGTATGCCCCATATGGTTAAGGAATTCTCCCCAGGTAGCAGAGTTACCCAGTTTTCACAAGGGATTGGGAGTGGCGTGGTGTCAGGTAGAGAAAGGTATAGGTCAACTTTTTGGATGCCTATTAAGAATGTTTACTCTGAGCCAAGAATAGTATTAAGTGTGTTTTA
The DNA here is from genome assembly GCF_000951035.1 of Colobus angolensis palliatus. NCBI lineage: Eukaryota > Metazoa > Chordata > Mammalia > Primates > Cercopithecidae > Colobus > Colobus angolensis. The sequence continues at coordinate 1,624,021 of NW_012118077.1, forward strand.
TACACCCCATCTTCTTTAAGCCCACAGTTATTCTGAAGCCATCCTCAAAGGGTAACAAGAATTGTGGACAGAAATATAGTTATAATTAAGCATTAATCAGACTGCACTTTGACCTACTTCCTTGTAACTGAAAGTCACATTTGCATCCCCATTGTTCCTATAGATAGGATCTCTGACATCAAAATCATAAGGCTTTGGTTTGAGAATTGCTTATGATGTTTTTTTTCAGATCCTGAATCCCAGCGAAACAGATGACGTCAACAATTTGAAGACCCCCACAGAGGAACGGAATCAGTGTGAGGATCCAGTTTCTTCACCTTCCTGTCCCATGACTTTACCCTACACTCTTTAACCAATCAACAATCTCCACACTTCAGCCCACTCCAAAGCCCTTAAAACCCTAGCCACAAACTCCTTCAGGAGATGGATTTGAAGTTTCCTCTCATCTCCTTGTTCGGCAGCCCTACAATTAAACCTCTTTCTTTGTTGCAACCCGGTGTCTTGGTGTACTGACTTGCAACAGACCTATTCTGGTTATAACTCTACCCTACAAGGTAGATATGAAAATTCCCACTTTATGGATGGCGAAACTGATTGAATGGTACAAGAGACCTACTAAAATAGTTTTAAGTCTGGCAGGAAGAGAGCCCTTAGCTACCTGAGGAAGACCAGCCTCAGCAGATATGGAAAGAGTAAGGTCCATTCAAGCTGTGACAGTGAGACAGCCAAGTGTAAGGGACTCCCTGGCAAAACTCCAACCAGCCTGGCAAAACTCCAACCAGCCGGCATTCTAGGAGGAATGCATACTGGGGTGGGGCCTCAGGAAGTTCATGCCATTTGCAGTGGGGAGGAGCCTGGGCCTTCCTCTTCCTGTGTGGAACCTGGGATTCAAACTGAGAGGCAGGAAGCGCACCAGCAGACACTCTGGCTTTGCGGAGGGTCCCTGTTTCCCCTTTTTTCCCTTTTCACCCAGTAAAACCCTGCCTTACTCACCCTTCAGATTGTCTGAAGGCCTAAATTTTTGTGGCCGTGTGGCAAGGACCCCATCTTTAACTGAACTAAGGAAAAGTCCTGCAAAACAGCAAAGGTAGCCTGAGAAGTAGAAGCCTCAGCTTTCTGGTACCTGTGACTGAGCTCCCAGGGCCTGCTGAGGGATGCAACTTGGGGAAGGTTTGGACTGCAGGGCTATTTTCATTCTCATTGTGACCATTATTCACATCCCATTGTACTACACCACTCTATCTTTTCCCTTTCTGTCCTGCTTTTATGACCTAGGGAAGCAAAGGTTCAATTCATAGTACATGACAACCACTAAAACCATGGATATCCAAGCTCTATTCAATGATCAATTAGTGCTTTGTTCATTGTTTAGATTATCTGTGGGGACATGAGAGTCTCACATCTCTTTACTTCACAGAAGCAATGTCCCATAGTGACTAAAAGTGCAAATCCTGGAACAGAGATCCTGGAGCCAAACTCTCTGGGCTTGGATACCATTCTCACTACCCACTAGCTATATGACCTTGAGCAGGTTACTTAACCTCTCTTTGTTTCCTGCCTTCATCCATAAAAGGGGGATACTAATAGTAGCCACCTCACAGGATTAAATGAGTTGTTACACGTCAAGTACATAGTGTGGACTTATATGAGTTCATTGCTATTGTTATTGACTTCAAGGTTACATCCTGAGTGAGTCAGACTGAACTAGGAAAGCTGCCAAGACAGGTACAAAGGGTGTTTGTGTGAAGGTGAGTGTATGAGGAGTAGGGCGATAGGGAAGGTGAAAACAAGGAGAAAAGGAGGAAAACATAAAGGTCAAGGAGGAGGGAGGAAGAGAAACATAAGGTGGGAAAAGGGATGGACAGGGCCAGGGAAAGGAGCAGGAGAGAGGCAGAGAAATTCAACAGCAAACACTCAGCAATGTGAAACAAGTGGGTGCTTTGAACTACATACTGCAGCAAACACAGAGGTGGTCGATAGTAGCCAGGTGATATAATAACAAAAATGGCTGCATTAACTGAATACTGTGTCCCAGGCTCTGTGCTGGTGTTTTGTACATGTTTCTTGTTCAATTCTCAGCACACCTTATGAGAATTTTACCACAACCCTTTTCACAAATGAGAAAAGTTATACTTAGGGTGACTAGGTAACATATCAAAGGTCACCCACCTAGTAAGATGTACAGAGACCCCTGGATTCAAACTCAGGTCTGTGTAACTCCAAAGCCCATGCTCCAAACACATCCTATGCCTGCCACCCAACCAAGAGTTATCTGTGTTTGAAATCTGTTGACATCAGATTATACCCACAGATGCACTTTTTTTTTTGAACATTGCTAGACTAAATTTTATTCAGAAATTTTGCATAACTAATTTACTATCACTCCACAGATGCACTTCTAACTCACTTAGAATAGCAGTCTAATAAAAATCATAAATATTTGAAGAACTACTAGGTATACCTCTACCTTTTAGGAAATTCCCTGAGAAGACAAATAGTCAAGCCAGACTAAGACATCAGCTGGTCTGGAATACTAATAGGTTCACATTTTTGGTGTCTTCAAGAAGAGCTCACTGCTGAGGAAAATCTACTGGATGAAGGGAATAAAAAGCGGAATAGAGTATAGGACCCAAACTGCTGGAAGCATTCTCTTTGAAAACAGGAAAATGAACCTGAGTAGAACACATAGCACCGAGATGACAGCTCATATCCTCAGGACACACAGATATCTAGAATGAGAAGGGATTTTTAAAAATGATGAATTTTTTTCATTCGAAAGGTGAGAAAACTGCCTGGGCGCAATGGCTCAAATCTGCAATCACAGCACTTTGGGTGGCTGAGGAGGGTGGATCACTTGAGGTTAGGAGTTCGAAAACAGCCTGGCCAACATGTTGAAGTCCCGTCTCTACTAAAAACACACACACACACAAAAACAGGTATGGTGGCACGCACCTGCAGTCCCAGCTACTGGGGAGGCTGAAGCATGAGAATTACTCAAACCCAGGAGGCAGAGGCTGCAGTGAGCCAAAATCATGCCACTGCACTCCAGCCTGGGCAACGGAGCGAGATTCCATCTCAAAAAAGTCTCAAAAAAGAAACAAAGGTGAGAAAACTAAATCCGTGAGTGGGGAAGTGCTTCATCCAAGATCATATAACCCGAAGTAGACAGAAGGCTGGGAGTAGCAACTAAGTTTCCTGACTGCCCCAGTGACCTCTTTTCCTTCACAGAGTCCGTTGGGTTGAGCAGAATTCTTTCCCTCATTTGCCCAAATGAAAGTCTAAGATGGAAGGAAATGTGCTTTCCCCCACCCTGATGCAGGTGTGCTTCCTAGTTGACAAGCCTGAGCTCTCAGCTCATAGCAAAGGGATCTGCCCCTGAGTTTCTAATTAAGAAATTATGGAAAGAAAAAAATGCACATACACTCAAATTTCAAGTAGCAGACTTAGGGAAAAGCATGAATTCTCTGGGGCCTTCCCTTACACCTTTTGGAATGTTTATCCTCTTGTTTTTCCCATGCCCTTCTCTCCTCTCCCCATTTCCATCTCCTGAGGGATCCCCAAGGTTTCCCTTGGCTGCAAAGGCCTGGGTGGATACTCCCTTCCTGGATCCCCTATGTGTTCAGAAAATCTAAAAGGACCCACTCTAAGATTATGTTTCTCCTAGACACAAGCTAGGCCAATAAATCACATGGCTCAGGCTTTCCCTGGCTCCAATCAGCTCTGGGGTCTCCATTCTGAAGTGATTCCCTAAATCCAAGAAAGACATTTGCCCCAACATGCTTTAAGAATGCCTTTGAGGGCCAGGTGCAGTGGCTTATGCCTGTAATCCCAGCATTTTGGGAGGCCAAAGTGGGAAGATTGCTTGAGTCCAGGAGTTTGAGACCAGCCTGGGCAACATGGTGAGTTTGCTTGAGCCCAGGAGTTTGAGGCCAGCCATGGTGAGAAACCCCTTCCCCATCCCCTGCAACACAACTCCACAAAAAATACAAAAATTAGCCAGGAGTGGTGATGCGCACCTGTAGTCTGAGCTACTCGGGAGGCTGAGGTGGGGGGAATCACTTAAGCCTAGGAAGTGGAGGCTGCAGTGAGCAATGTTCACATCACTGCACTCCGGCCTGGGTGACAGAGTGAGACCCTGTCTCATAAAATAAAAATGTTTTTGAAAGATGTCCTTCAAGTTTCCTCCTTTGTTTGACTGGAAAGTCTTGTGTAAGCTTTTCCAATTTAAATATCCATTGGAACAAAGTACTTGCTCACTTTTCTGTTCTGTACTTGCTGCAGGGCATCTCTTAAGCACAATTTAATCACATTGCTGGGAACTGCAATTATTTTGCATCTCCCCGAGGCTCCTAAGAGACAACTGTAAATAATGGCTTATTCTCTTCACCAAACAAGAAGGCAATTGACTCACACAATTGCCTGAAGACTGGGCCTGGGAACTCCAGTTTCATTCCACAGGGATGCACTTCAAGGGCTGGCGTACAGAATGAAAAACTCCCCAATGGAGGTAGGAATGGTCATTTTCAAGCAGTATGTTTCTTCAGACGGATGCCTAATTTTAATTTGCCTTTGAATACATTTAGCTCTTGCTCCAAAATTCTCTTATGATTCCTCTTTCTCGCTTATCAATAGGAGGATGTTGCTGGCTGCCTGGGGTCTCTGGGGACAGTTTTCATATATGAGCTCTGGAAAATTAAAAATGATCCTGGGAGGCCTGCTAGCTGGCAGTTTATAAAATTGATTTTAAAAGAATAATCTTGAGTAACTTTTCTAAACACTAATTAATGTTAAACTTCATATTTGTTTAGGAGCCCCTCAGACTCCATTAAAAGCTGTCTTCTTTGCTGGGCTCTCTGGTTCTGGGCCTGGGAAAGGATGACTAGGAGGTTCTCCCCTCCATTTGAATACTTGAATTCTCTGTAACTGCCTTGACAGTGCAGGGCTGTGATTGGTGCAGATTAACCACAAACAGGTGAAGCTTTGGGAGTTTTCCTGCGTGTCTGAATTCTAATCGAAGGCAGGGTTGACTGTTTGGATTTCATTCAAACATAGCCTCAGCCTAAAGTATCACTGTGTACACTGAAAGAAGCGTCAGACAGAAAGAAAAAGGGCTGCTATTGCCAAAATGCTCAAGAGGTGCCTTCTAGGGTGATGGGAGAGAGCCCAGGACACAGAGTCACAGGCTGGAAATGAACTCAGAATTCTCTCTTCTGGGGATGGCAATTCTTGGGCGGCTCTTGAAGGCTTACAACACCAGGCCCTTCCCTTCCAGAGACACAGACTTATTGCCCTGACCTGAAATTCTCCCCGTAGAGACTCAGGTCTAGTGATGAGGTGGTGTCCTCTTCCTTTACCATTCCCCCGCCTTTTTTTTTTTTTTTTTTTTTTTTGAGACAAGGTCTTGCTCTGTTGCCCCAGCTGGAGTGCAGTGACACGATCTTGCCTCACTGCAGCCTCGAACTCATGGACTCATGCAATCCTCCCACCTCAGCCTCCCAAGTAGCAAGGACTACAGGTGTGCACCACCATGCTCAGCTGATTTTTAAATTATTTGTATAGAAGGGATGTCACTATCTTGCCCAGGCTAGTCTTGAATTCCTGGGTTCAAGCAATCCTCCCACCCCAGCATCCCAAAGTGCTGGGATGACAGGTGTGAGCCACTGTGCCTGGCCTCTACCATCCTCCTAAAGAGGCAATTCCACAGGGTAGGATGCCACTTAAAGACATCACCCGTACTTTTTTTTTTTTTTTTCAGACAGAGTTTCACTCTTGTCAACCAGGCTGGAGTGCAGTGGCGCGATCTCGGTTCACTACAACCTTTGCCTCCCAGGTTCAAGTGATTCTCCTACCTCAGCCTCCCAAGTAGCTGGGATTACAGGCACCTGCTGCCACACCTGGCTAATTTTTTGTATTTTTAGTAGAGACAGGGTTTCATCATGTTGGACAGGCTGGTCCTGAACTCCTGACCTCAGGTGATCTGCCCACCTCGGCCTCCCAAAGTGTTGGGATTACAGGTGTGAGCCACTGCACCCGGCCCACCCCTACATTTTGAATGAGGCCTTAGGTTCTTTCTCCTGAGGCGGGAGAGAGGCCACAGAAGAACCCAACTCAGAATGTTAAAAGAGGGGAAGGAGTCCCAGGATGGGAACTGAAGGCAGAAGTCAGGAGGAACATAGCAAAGCTCCACTCTACCTACCTCATCATTTGGCTTTAGGCCCTTCCTGGCAGTCTAATGGCCCTAGAAGTCCTGAGCCTTAGGAACCTGGAAGGAAATTAAACAGGCCAGCTGCCTTTGCAAGTCAGGAGTTAGGACAGGAAAACACCCCTCTTTCCCCAGGAGTACCCCAGTTCCTTTCTCCCCTCCACCAGCTGTGAGTCAGGTAATATTTTTCTTATCTACATGAGATAATATACATAAGTCAGTGCTTCCCTTCTGCTGAACTCTACCCTTCCCCTTTGGAATGTCAGCGTTTTTCTTCCATTTCCTGGCACTTCTTTTCCCTTTCCTCTCAGCCAGCACCTTTAGGGAAGGCCAAAAGAGCCCTTTCCTCCCACGAGTGAGGCGCTCCCTCTGGGGCTGAGTAGCAGATGGGTAGAAAGACAGCCCTGGCTGAGAGCTCAAGCAGGTAATTTGGCTCGTGGCACAGCAGCTCCAGCTCTTGTCCCCAGCCAGAGGGCCACCTCTCACCTACCTCTGCAAACAGTGTAGCAGGTGCTCCTAGACATGGGGCCCACCAAGGGCCCTAAACCAATCTTGCCACAAAGAATGACTCCTGCAAAGGCCTCTGGGGGTCCTGCTGAGACCCAGGGCTCCAGGAACCTGAAACCTTAAGTGGAACAGATGTGTTGGGGAGCTTTGTAACAATGCTAAGGGAACTGACTCCAAATGGCTGGGGGAGATGTGAATGGGGGAGGTACAAGCCCTCTCTGCATTCCTAGCCTATTCTTCCTCCCAAAGCAACCAAACCCTGGTTTCTGTGGTCAGAGAGGAAAGGAAAGATATCTGAGAAATTAAATCATACTGGAGGATTAATGGGAACTGGCACCAGGGTGATTTGTGTTTTTAAAGATGGTCATGCTTAACACAAGAATGCTCAGGTGAAATTGCTGGCATCAACGCTGGGGGCAGATACTATGTGGTGAGGGGAGGCTTTCTGGTGCCTCTCAAATTACAGCAGGCAAGTGACTGTCTTCCTGGAAGGCCAGTCCTGGCTCTCCTTTTTTCAAACATCTATGTTTCGCCTCCCATTCTCATACTTGAGCCACAGAGAAGGACTGAAATTTCCCTCTGAGATGCCCTTCTTGAACCCCTTCCCTTGGGAACACACAATTCTGGATCTCACTGCAAGACCACAACACTGAATACTCATTCTCTGTCCCCAGAAAACGTTCTTCCTAAACCCACAATTGGATTGCTCATTGAAAGCTGTATTTTCTCTGGGAAGTGAAAGATGTTATGCCAGAGTTGCTCTCTCAAAGTTTCTGAAAACAACAAAGCATTGTTTTGTACCACCAGGACTCCGGCTTAGGACAATTATATAATGAATCAGCAGCATTATAAAATTGTCTCTCATATGACTTAGTTGTATCATTGTTTCCAAATCTCTTAATTGTCCAAAAAGCTATTATACCTAGGGATTACCAAGTTAATTGAAGGGAAAAAGAATCCAAGAACTCAATAAACCTCACTGTCTGTAAACTACCTGCCTACCTTTTATGATTTTTCCAGTTATGTAAAGTTGGTTTTGTGTCTTTGTTTTAATGATGGTAGTAGTGAGAGACGAGGAGGGATCCCACTGTCTCATCTTCTCCTAGCAATCCTAATGCCCTTCGCAGTGCATTGAGTTCAAGAGTCAAAAAAAAATCTGGTTTCAAAGCCTGTTACCTATATATCAAATATTTATACTTTAAGACGAAGGACATTATTGGGGTGTTCAAGGAAAATTAAGAAAGTATTTAAAGGATGCCTTGAAAGCTTGCACCTCATGCTCTGGAGAAGAAAAAATAAGGAGAGGAAAATCTAAGCAACACTAAGTGTATTGGAGGTATTACAACAAGGGTCCAAACAAATTGAGGTTTCTCTGGAAAACAATATGTTTTAGGTTCTAGAAAAACTGAAACAAGTTGTCAAGAGAGTCCCACAGAGACTTTCCACATTTTAATTGCATTTAATTCTTACAGCAATCCTCTAATATTTGGTTAACATTTAATAGATAAGAAAACTCGCCAGGCATGTTGGTTCATACTGGTAATCCCAGTGCTTTGGGAAGCTGAGGCGATAGGATCTCTTGACTCCAGGAGTTCTCTACAAAAAAATAAAAATTAAAAAATTAGCTAGGTGTAGTGGCACATGTCTGTGGTCTCAGCTACTCACAAGGCTGAGTCAGGAAGATCACTTGAGCCCAGGAGTTTAAGACTAGCCTGGGCAACAGAGTGATATCTTGTCTCTACTAAAAATTAAAAAATAAATTACCCAGATGTGGTGGTGCGTGCCAATAGTCCCAGATACTCAGGAGGCTGAGTTGGAAGGATCGCTTGAGTCTGCGAGTTTGAGGTTGCCGTGAGCCATGATGGTACCACCGCATTCCAGCCTGGGTGACCCTGTCTCAAGAAAGTAATAATCATAATAATAATAATTGGGCAAAGAAAAAAGGAAGACGCTTTGATTCAAAGTTGAGACATGGGCCCCGCTCAGTGGCTCATGCTTGTAATCCCAGCACTTTGTGAGGTTAAGGGCGGCGGGGGGTGGATCACCTGAGGTCAGGAGTTCGAGACCAACCTGGCCAACATGGTGAAACTCTGTCTCTACTAAAACTACAAAAACTAGCTGGGTGTGGTGGCACACACCTGTAATCTCAGCTACTCAAGAGGCTGAATCACTTGAACCCAGGAGGCAAAGGTTGCAGTGAGCCAAGATTGTGCCACTGCACTCTAGCCTCCTGGGCAACAGAGCAAGACTCCACCTCAAAATAACAAAGAAGATATGCGCCCAGAGAGCAGCTCTGGACAACATTACCACATACAGACAACTTCATGTTCATGCAATGGAAAGATACTTTACTATTGGTTAATACAGAAATGTCACAAAAGTCAATCAAATACAGAGAATGCAAATGCATTTTGTAAATATTTCTTAAATTCTGCATTCTCAGACTGTAATGAAATAACATTGAAAGTATATAGCAAGAATATAATTAAATAATAAACAACAATGTAGAATTTTTAAGACTCTTAGGTTATTCCCAGGTCAGGAAAAAAATGCAGAGCAAAATGACAGAATAGTTTTTAATGAAATATAAATACAGCATTTCATAATACATGGAATGCTGCCAATGCCGTACTTAAAAGAAAATGTAGCACTGTAAATGCCTATATTAATAAGAAAGAAAGAGCAACAGGAACGGAATGAACTAAATCTCTAAATCCCTTTAAAAGGGAATAAAGCAACCACCCAAAATATAGAAACAGAAAATCCCAAATAAAAATAAGCAAAATGAGCTGAGCACGGTGGCTCACACCTGTCATCACAACAATTTGGGAGACCAAGGCAGGTGGATCACTTGAGCCCAGGAGTTCGAGACCAGCCTGAGCAACATGGTGAAACCCTGTCTCTACAAAAAAAAAAAAAATACAAAAATTAGCTGGGCGTAGTGGCACGTGCCTGTGGTCCCAGCTACTCGGGAGGCTGAGGTGGGAAAATTGCTTGAGCCCAGGAGTTCTGGACTGCAGGAATCTGTGATCGTGCTACTGCACTCCAGCCCCTGGGTAAAAGAGCAAGATCCTGTCGCCAAATAAATAAATTAATTAAACAAAATGGAAAAGATAAAAATAACCATTTGATAAAAACGAAAATAAAACCCCAATATTGTTTCTTTGAAAAATCAGTGGAACTAACAACCACTGGCTAAATGATTTACAAAAGATTAAAAACACACACAATGTAATAAATTAGATACAAGAAAAGAGATTTAACAATAAGACAAATTCAAAATACTTGGGGTTATGTGCCTCTTTTCTCTGTTTCTGTAGCACTCTGTATATTGCTATTAAAACATTTATCACACTGTACTTTAATTATATGTTTATTTGTCCATCTCCTTATATTAACAGGCTTCTGGCAGGAAACAGATGCCATACTCCAAAAGGTTTTACAGAGGAGAATCTAATAAAGGGACTATTTGCAATAATATGCACAGGGTTAAGGGAACCAACAAGGGATGCTGCAGCACCCTGGGGCAAGCAACAGCAGCAAGTCTCTACCACCCCCAGCCCAAAGAGGCAAGCAGCAGGAATGGTTTCAGGAAAACATGGCAAGAATTGAAGCTGGTAGAGAGGGGCTGCCTCCCAGAAGCTATGACAATGGGTAGAAGAATGAAGCCACTACTAAAACACAGCCTGCAAGGCAGGGAGCCAAGGGAATAAATATGCCAATCTCTTGTACCTCCCAACATCTCACTTCTTGTGAAACTCTTATTTCCTGCCATTCCTCCCAAAGGTGGAATCCTACCTGAAACCAGAGGGCAGAAGAGCCTTGGTGATTGAGTCCATAGAGGTCAGCCTCTTAGGGCAGAGCAGGGCGAAGAATGAGTTAGGGTAGGGTTAAGGGGGACACCAACAGAGACCAACCAGCACACTCTACAACCTGACTACAGAGTCCATGAGAACAGAGACCGTATCTTTTTTTTTTTTTTAATTATTTTTTTTTTGAGATAGGGTCTCATTCTGTTGCCCAGGCTGCAGTGCAGTAGTGTCATTATGGCTCACTGCAGCCTTAACTTCCTGGGCTCAGGTGATCCTCCCATCTCAGCCTCCCAAGTGGCTGGGACCACAGGCATGTGGCACCACGCTTGGCTAATTTTTAAATTGTAGAGATGAGGTCTTGCTATGTTGCCCAGGCTGGTCTTGAACCCTTGGCCCCAAGCAATCTTCTTGCCTCAATCTCCCAAAGGTCGGGATTACAGATGTTAGCCACTGCGCCTGGCCCAGGCAATGTATCTCGCTCATTTTTATGCCACCAGCCTTTAAGGGCAATGACTCAATAGCTATTTATTGAATGAATACATGATTAAATGGAGTGAGCTATTATCATTTTTATCTACATGCTAATGAAAGTAATAACTGAGTAATTATTAATGAGGACATGCATAAATACACACAATATCAGCTATGACATGGGAAAATTAGCATGAATGGACTATTCATAGAGAAAAACAATAGAAAAAGGAGTATTAAAATAATATAAAATCAGGCACCTGGCTCTGATCAATGCACTAGAGAATTTTTCTAAGGAACAATCCTTCTATCAAACACAAGGAACAATCCTTCTATTAAACAATCTGTTAAAAAATATAGAAAAGGGTGTCTTACCAAACTTGTTTTATGAAGCAAATGTTTTTAATATATATATATATAAGGAAATAACAATATAAAGAAAGAAGAATATAGGTTAGTCTTGTGGATATGAATACAGAACTTCTAAAAAATACTGTAGCAAAAAGAATGCAATACTGCTCTGACCCGGTGGAAGCCTTACAAAAAAATGTATAATCTTACAAACACAGTTTTTTGTATTTTATTTCATTTTTGAGACAGGTTCTCACTGTCACCCAGGCAGGAATGCAGTGGTGTGATCATGGCTTACTGCAGCTTTGACCTCCTGGGCTCAAGCAACCCTCATACCTCAGCCTCCCAAGTAGCTGGGACTACACGTGTGCACTACCATGCCTGGCTAATTTTTGTATTTTTTGTAGAGACGGAGTTTCACCATGTTGCCCAGGCTGGTGTCAAGCTCCTAGGCTCAAGGGATCCAACCACTTTCGCCTCCCAAAGTATTGGGATTATAGGCATAAGCCACCGCACCCAGCCTTGAAACACTGTTAACATAAGATGTCATATTAATAGACAAAATATAAAAATCCTATCCATGTATGCCTTCAACAAATATGTATTGAGAGCCTAGTATTTATCAGGTACTGTTCTAGACACTGGGGATACAATAGTGAACAAGACAGGCAACGAGCCTGGCTCTCTTGAAGCCTCTAGTCTCATGGTGGAGACAGATACCAAGTAAGCCAGTAGCTAACTAGAATAGTTTCACAGGGTGACAAGTGCTTTGAAGAAAATAAGACAGGACGACACAATAGAGTGTGACTGCGGGTGGGGGAGGGGGGTCATATTAGATAACCTTACCAAAGATGTTTTGAACTGATGCTTGATATTTCAAAAGTTGGTGAGACTGAGTATGGGGGCTCATGCCTGTAATCTTAACACTTTGGGAGGCCGAAGTGGGAGGATTGCTTGAACTCACAAGTTCAAGACCAGCTGGGGCTCCATAGTGAGACCCATCTCTACCAAAAAATTTTTAAAAATCAGCCAGGTGTGGTAGTGCATGCCTGTGGTCTCAGCTACTGAGGAGGCTGAAGTGGGAAGATCCCTTGAGCGTGGGAAGTTGAGACTGCAGTGAGCTGTGATCATGCCACTGCACTCCAACCTGGGCGAGAGAGTGAGACTGTCTCAAAAGAGAAAAAGAAAAACAAAAAAAGAATGCTGGCAAGAAGACATTTCTTAAAGTTCAAAACTTCCACTGATTAAACAAAATAAAAAGGCATGGGAAGTTTTCTTTCTTAGGAGGAGCATTCTGCAAGCCTAAATTCAAGAGCGAGAGGCACTGGAGACTCTAATAAAAACATAAGTATAACAAGAATGTCTCTTTCATCAGTCTTAATTAACTTTTTAATAAAATGAGACTGAAGAAAAAGAAATGAATTATAAATATGTGAAAGAAAAATAAAAATGTCACTCACTCAAATGACAGGATTCTATAAGGAAGATGTCCATGGCATCAACACAAAATTCATTAAAAATAATAAAGATGTTCAGCAAAGAAGCACAATAGAAGATTAACGACAAAAGTTAGTCACATTCCTAATAAGAGTGACACAAAGCTAGACAATATAATGAAAAGGGGGATTTAGAATAATGACAAAATGTTAAATACTTGGTTATTCCCTTAATTTGAGAGAATAAAGATATATTAAAATCATAGAATACTGATGGGAGAAGGAATGGAAGGCATGAATAAATGATGCTATTTACCAAGATGAATTAATATTGGAGAGACCAAGTATTGCAAAGGTAACTAGGTTTACATATAAATTTAATGCACTACAAATGAAAACCACTGGGAGAAATTGTATAGAATGTGACAAGCTGTTGGGAAAATTCTCCTTAAAGAAGACGATGATTGTAGACTCATCCTTTAAGAGTTTTAAATTAAAAGTAACAATTATCAAAACTATGTGATATTTGGTTTTTAAACTTTTAAGGACACATTAACATTTCAAAATAGATTTGGGTATTTAATAATTCAACATACAGAAAGCCAGAAACACTAGAATAATATAAAAGAAATTACTACTTAATGGATTTCAGTATGGGTAAAATTGAGATCTGTAGCTGGAACCACAAATATTCTATATGATTCAAGTACTTAAATATAATTTAAAAAATCAAGAAGAAAGGGCACTAACATTTTTACCTCAGCTGCAGACCATTCTGTTATCAAATAAATGGAGGCTATCATTTATCACATTTTAATATATGTTTCTACAATGACATACAAGAAAACAAATATTTTTAAAGTTGCAAGACAAAACAAATGTGAAACATAATTGGTGAGATTATATTATTCAAGAAAATTACATGAAACTAACATCCAGATACCACTGGAAAAGTGGTCAAAGGAGATGGGCAGCTTATACTTAAGCACTACAGACAATAAAGTACCCTATAGAGAAATGAACAGTCACCCTAGCAATTAAAGGGTAGAAATTAAAATAGATGTAAAGTGTCATTACACGGCTGCTATGGTCTGCGTGTTAGTATTCCCCCTCCCCACATTCATATATTGAAACCTAATAGCCAATATGATAGTATTAACAGGTCGAGGCTGGGTGTGGTGGCTCACGCCTGTAATACTAGCACTTTGGGAGGCCAAGGTGGGAGGATGGCTTAAGGCCAGGAGTTCAAGACCGGCCTGGGCAACATAGGAAGACCCCATCTCTACAAAAATAAAAATAAATTAGCTGGGCACAGTGGCATGCACCTGTGGTCTCAGCTATTCAGTAGGCTGAGGTGAGAGGATCACTTGAGCCCAGGTGTACAAGGTTACAGTGAGCTATGATGGCGCCAGTGCATTCCAGCCTCAGTGACAGAGCAAGGCCCTGTTTCAAAAATAAAGATGAGGCCTTTGGAAGTGATGAAGTCATTAGGGCTCTGCCCTCATGAATGGAATTAGTTCTTTTTTTTTTTTTCTTTTTTTGTCCCTTTCTAAAAGAGGTTGAAGGGAGCTCGCTGCTTTACACCCTTCTACCTCATGAGGATATGCAGGAAGAAGGTGTCATCTTTGAAGCACAGAGCAAGCCCTCACCAGACACCAAATCTGCTAGTAACTTCATCTTGGGCTCCCCAGCTCCTAGAACTGTAAGCAATAAATTTGTATTGTTTGTAAATTACCATGCTTGAGACCAGGAGTTTGAGACCAGCCTGGACAACATAGTCAGACCCTGTCTCTACAAAAAAATTTAGAATTAGTCGAAGGGGCAGTATGTACCTGTATTGCCAGCTACTCAGGAGGCTGAGGTGGGAGGATCACCTCCTGGATCCCAGGAGGTAAAGGCTGTGGTGAGCTGTGATCATACCACTGCACTCCACCTTGGGCAACAGAGAGAGATCCTGTCCCCAAAAGAAAGCAATTTTAAAAACTAAAAAATAAATACATAAATTACCTAATCTAACGCATTTTGCTATAGCAGTCCAAATGGACTAAGACAACACTTTATAAACAAAGGGAGAAAAGATTAAAATGATACAACTTGATGTTTGTGAGGCTATGGTAAATTAGGTACAGTGACACATTGCTAGTGGAACTGTATACTAATTTGTTTTCAGAAGAAGCACTCTACTGGTATTTGATGTGATTTTAAAATGATTTTTATTTTTTGTAGAGACAAGTCTCACTATGTTGCCCAGCCTGGTCTTGAACTCCTCGGCTCAAGTAATCCTCCTGTCTTAGCCTCCCAAAGTGCTGAGATTACAGGCATGAGCCACCACACCTGGCCTTGATGTTTTTTTGATCCATCAGTTTTGCTTTGGAGAATATACGCTATAAAAATAACATTATATATATATATATATATAATATACATATTATGTGTTCCCCTTTCTCAGCAACCTCACCAGCATCTGTGTTTGTTTGTTTGTTTGTTTTTTACTTTTTAATAATAGCCATTCTGAATGGTGTGAGATGGTATATCATTGTAATTTTGAATCACATTTCTCTAATGATCAGTGACATTGAGCTTTTTCATATGCTTGCCGGCCACATGTATGTCTTCTTTTGAAAAGTGTCTGTTCATGTCCTTTGCCCACTTTTTTTTTTTTTATTATACTTTAAGTTCTAGGGTACATGTGCATAACGTGCAGGTTTGTTACATATGTATACTTGTGCCATGTTGGTGTGCTGCACCCATCAACTCGTCAGCACCCATCAATTCGTCATTTATATCAGGTATAACTCCCAATGCAATCCCTCCCCCCTCGCCCCTCCCCATGATAGGCCTCAATGTGTGATGTTCCCCTTCCCGAGTCCAAGTGATCTCATTGTTCAGTTCCCACCTATGAGTGAGAACATCTTTGCCCACTTTTTAATGGCGTTATATATATAATATATATGTACAAAATGATGGTCACATATTATTCTTCATAATTTTGTGGGTTTTTTTAACTTTTATTTTAGGTTCGGGGGTACATGTGAAAGTTTGTTACATAGGTAAATGTGTCACAGGGGTTTGTTTTACATATTATTTCATCACCCAGGTATTAAGCTCAGTACCCAATAGTTACCTTTTCTGCTCCTCTCTCTCCTCCCACTCTCCACCCTCAGGTAGACCCCAGTGTCTGTTGTTTCCTTGTGCTCATGAGTTCTCATCTTAGCTCCCACTTATAAGTGAGAACATGGGGTATTTCATTTTCTGTTCCTGTGTTAGTTTGCTAAGGATAATAGGCTCCAGCTTCATCCATGTTCCCACAGTAGACATGATCTCATTCTTTTTTAGGGCTGCATGGTATTCCATAGTATATATGTACCACATTTTCTTTATCCAATCTGTCATTGATGGGCATTTAGTTTGATTCCACGTCTTGGCTATCGTGAATAATTCTGCAATGAACATTCGTGTACATCTGTCTTTATGGTAGAATCATTTATATTCCTCTGGGGATATACCCAACAATGGGATTGCTGGGTCAAATGGTAGTTCTGCTTTTAGCTCTTTGAGGAATCACCATAGTGCTTTCTGCAATAGTTGAACTAATTTATACTCCAACCAACAGTGTATGTGTTCCCCTTTCTCTGCAACCTCACCAGCATCTGTGGTTTTTTTTTTTTTTTTTGACTTTTTAATAGTAGCCATTCTGAATGGTGTGAGATGGTATATCATTGTAATTTTGATTTGCATTTCTCTAATGATCAGTGACATTAAGCTTTTTCTCATATGCTTGCTGGCCACATGTATGTCTTCTTTTGAAAAGTGTCTGTTCATGTCCTTTGCCCACTTTTTAATGGGGTTGTTTGGTTTTCTCTTGTAGATTTGTTTAAGTTCCTTATAGATGCTAGATATTATACCTTTGTCAGCTGCATAGTTTGCAAATATTTTCTCCCATTCTGTAGGTTGTCTGTTTACTCTGTTGATAGTTTCTTTTGCTGCGCAGGAGCTCTTAAGTTTAATTAGATCTCACTTATCAATATTTGCTTTTGTTGTGATCGCTTTTGGTGTAATTGTCATGAAATCTTTGTCCAACCCTATGTCCAGGATGGTATTGCCTAGGTTGTCTTCCAGGGTTTTTATAGTTTTGGGTTTTACATTTGTCTTTAACCTATCTTGTGTTGATTTTTGTATGTGGTGTAAGGAAGAGGTCCAGCTTCAATCTTCTGTATATGGCTAGCCAGTTATCCCAGAACCATTTCTTTATAATTTTGAAAAGTCAGAAACAACCTAGGAGCTCCCTGCAAAATAGCCAAGCAAAGTATGGTATACAAGTATGGTATAGCACCACGACACACTTCATTTTGCTATTCAAAATAACAAGCGGATGGGTATACCCACTTTGGGAAAATTCCCCAAGCTTTATTCATATGATTTGTAGTTTTCTACATATTATATATTTTATATTTCTAAAAAATTATTTTTTAAATGACAAACATATAAGCTAAGTTAATACAGCATATAGAATGTATGTGAAATGGTAGTAAATAAAAATGTTTAACATAATATTAAACACTTGTTGGTTACAACTATAAACATAAGTGTATGTGTAAGCACTGACAAGGACTGGGAGGGAACTGCGGTGATAAGACATTTATATTCATTTCTTTTTTAAATACCAGCTCTATTGAAATCATAAATAAATCATAAAGTTCACCTTTCTGAAGTGCACAATTCAGTGACTTTTAGTACATTCAAAAGTCGGTGCAACCATTGCACCATTTAATGTTGAAGATTTTCATCATCCCATAAAGAAACTGCGCCCATTAAGCAGTCACTTCCCATTCCTGTCTCTACCTAGGCCAGGCAAACACTAATGTACTTTCTGTCTCAACGGACTTGCCTATTCTGGACATTCCATACAAATGGAGTAATACATTGTTATATGATCTTTTTTACAGGCTTCTTTCACTTAGCATAGTGTTTCAAGGTTCATTCATGCCGTAGTATGTATTAGTACTTCGTTCCTTTTTATGACTGAATAATATTGCACTGTGAGGATATACCACATTTTGTTTATCCACTCATCTGTTGATAAACATTTGAGTTGTTGCCACTTCTTTTTTTTTTCTTTTTGAGATGGAGTCTCACTCTGCCACCCAAGCTGAAGTGCAGCGGCACGATCTCGGCTCACTGCAACCTCCTCCTTCCAAGTTCAAGTGATTCTCATGCCTCAGCCTCCAGAGTAACCGGGATTACAGGCGTGTGCCACCACACCCAGCTAATTTTTGTATTTTTAGTAGAATTGGGGTTTCACCGTGTTGGTTTGAACTCCCGACCTCAAGTGATCTGTCTGCTTCAGCCTCCCAAAGTGCTGGGATTACAGGTGCGTGAGCCACTGCACCTGGCTGTTCCCACTTTTTACCTATCATAAATAGTGTTTTCTATCATTGCCTATGAGTTTTTGTGCAAATATATTTTTGTTTTTTACTTCTTTGAGTTACATTCCTAGGAGTGGAATGGCTGGGTTGTATTGTAACTCTGCATTTAACCATTTGAGGAACTGCCAAGGTTGTTTTCCAAAGTTGTTGCACCATTTTACATTCCCACAAGCAATGCAGGAGGGTTCCAATTTCTCCACATGCTCAATAACACCTTTTTTTTTTTTTTTTTTTTGAGACTGCGTTTTGCTCTTGTTGCCCAGACTGGAGTGCAGTGGCGTGATCTTGGCTCACAGAAACCTCCACCTCCTGGGTTCAAGTGATTCTCCTGCCTCAGCCTGCAAAGTAGCTAGGATTACAGGCATGTGCCACCACACCTAGCTTATTTTGTATTTTTAGCAGAGATGTGGTTTCACCTTGTTGGCCAGGCTGGTCTCGAACTCCTGACCTCAGGTGATCCACCCACCTCAGCCTCACAAAGTGCTGAGATTACAGGTGTGAGCTACTATGCCCGACCTGAAAAACACTTATTTTCTATTATTATGACCATCCTAGTAGTTATAAAGGGGTATCTCATTGTGGTTTTGACTTGCATTTTTCTAATGGCTAATAATGTTGAGCATCTATTCAGGTGTCTGTTGGCCATTCATAACTTTTTTGGAGAAACACCTGTCAGATTATTTGCCCATGTTTTAATTGGTTTTGTTATCTTTTTGTTGTTGCATTATTTGAATTTTTATATACTGTGGATATTGGGCCCTTATCAGATATATGATTTATAAATATCTTCTCCCATTCTGTGGGTTGTCTTGTCACTTTCTTGACTGTGTCCTTTGCAGAGCACAAGTTTTTAATTTTGATGACCACTTTGTCTACATTTATTTCTTTCAGTGTAGTTAAGTTCTAATTAAATAAATATTGGCTATGTAATTATTTTAGATGAAAATGACTACTGGTGGGGATAGGGAAGCACAGACTAGTGACTGTGTCTTGTATATTGCATTAGAGGTTGTTTAGTCCTGGCCTCTATGCCT
>NW_012118077.1:1649784-1654990 GCF_000951035.1 Colobus angolensis palliatus
CCTCAAGGAGCTGACAAAATAGGAGGGGAAGTAAGATGCCTTATCTCATCATTGCAACACTTGGTACAATGATGAGAACCATGTAAAGGGCTTAAGGAAGAGTTCAGATTATGGAGTGAACACATATGGTTGGGGGTTTTCATAAATGCTACTTTGGCTGAAGACATTTCAAGCTATGGGGAAAAAACCACCACCACTAAATCAAGAAGAAAACCATAGCCACTGAGTAAACAACAGTGAAAGGAATGCTAGAATGGGGGATAATTTTCCTAAATGCTCTATCTAAATTCAAACAATGCAAGATTTCTTTTTTTTCTGAAATACACACTCTCCATTTTGATTTGTATGTCTGAATTGGTGCAGCTAGGTATATATCAAATTCTTTGTTGATGAAAGATAACCAATCCTTTAAAAAAAATTTCTTCCTTATTATAAAGTTAAATTTATCCTAGCACCATCTGAATTCGTGTGCAAAAGAGCTCTCCTTGAATGAGAACCAGTGAGCCTCTGGGATTCATGTTTTCACTCAACAAATAACTAATGAACTCCTACTGTGTATCAGGTACTCTAAGAAGGGAAGGGTGAGAGAAATAATCATGAGTAAGAAAGGCATGCTTTCTGCCTTCAGAGAATTAACAGTCTGAGGAAAGAGACAGATATATAAATGGACAATTGCAATACTGTGTAATATGGGAAGTACAGGGTGTATGTGCGTGAGCATCCAGCCTGAACTTGGGGTTGATGTTGGATACTGGAGAATGTGATGTCCAAGGTGGGACCAGAAAAATGAATAGGAGTGTTTCTCTTAAAGGCAGCAGCTTGTAGGAAAAATTCCAAGCAGAAAGAAGCGTACGGACAAAAGCAAGAGGACATAAGATCTTTGTGGAACTGAAAAAGATTAGGCAACCTAGGGTGGAGAAGGGGTGGCTTGTGGGGAGGGAGAAATGAAGCTGGGGCAGAACCAGACCATGAAGGATCCTGTAAGCCGTGATAAAGGGGAGTAACATGGTCAGCTTTCTATTTTAGATTAGTTGGCAGCTGCAAGGAGAATGTGTAGAAAGTGAACGAGACAGGAGCCTGAGAAGCTTGTTTGACTACTCAATTCTAAGCAAGACAAGAACACCTTAGGGAGGCAGCAAAGGAAAGAGAGAGAAATGTGTAGATTTGTGAATTAGTTAAAAGGTGGAATCAAAAAGACAGAGTGGTTGATTGGATATGTTGAGTGAGACAGAGAGAAGGGAGTCCAGGTTGATGCCCACAAGAGGGCCTCCGGTGAGCACTGCTCAAAGGACTAGGAGGAGCACAAAGATGTTTATGATCTAGTCCCTGTCTTCAAGGAGCTGATAATCTA
Source organism: Colobus angolensis palliatus (assembly GCF_000951035.1). Lineage (NCBI taxonomy): Eukaryota > Metazoa > Chordata > Mammalia > Primates > Cercopithecidae > Colobus > Colobus angolensis. The sequence continues at coordinate 1,651,136 of NW_012118077.1, forward strand.
AGAGGCAGAGCTGCTGTCACATACCATATCTTCGTGTACATTAGAAAAGATGCTCCCTCCAAGGGTGACTTGGCAGGTGGATTTTAGCCCCTATTTGTCCCCTCAGCCAGGCACACTTATATAGGGCACAACTAGAACAACTGAATTTGGTGACCCTGCTAGTAGAGGAAAAACTCAAAATGCAAAAATACAGGGTCAGAAAAGATTGATGCTGCATGTGCAGTACATAAAGAGCTCAGAAGGGATGGAAGGAGTGTGGGGTGGATCTCCTACAGGGTGAAAATTGAACCTGGCCTTGAAGGCTGGGCAAGACCTTCATAGGTGGATATGAGGAGAAGTTTAAAATGGAACACCCTAGGCAGAAGGGATAATGTGAGCCAAAGGGCAGGGGTAAGAACAATGGAAAGCAAGCGGAGGGAATAACGGTGGTTCAGTTGGCAACAACCTGGACTACAGAAGTGGCTCTTTCCAGCTATTCATCCATGGCGGAAGTCCTCTTAGAACGTGAGAAAAGTTGGCTGGATCACATGTGTGCACGTGTACACACACATACACACTTGCATGCGCACATACTGAAATATCCCTGGTAATTCTCCATTTTTCCCTTCCTCTCTTGTATTCTTCCCTTCCAAAGTACTTTCCCATAAAGTAAATGTTGTATTCAGGAAATAACAAAAGGGATACATTGGCTGTTAGCATTTAGTGATCCCTTGGGATAGAACACTGTAAAACTACAAACACTTATGGCTGGCCGTGGTGGCTCACACCTGTAATCCTAGCACTTTAGGAGGCTGAGGCAGGTGGATCACCTGAGGTCAGGAGTTCAAGACCAGCCTGGCCAACATGGTGAAACCCCATCTCTACTAAAAATACAAACATCAGCTGTGCATGGTGGTGAGCACCTATAGTCCCAGCTACTCAGGAGGCTGAGGCAGGAAAATCGCTTGAACCCGGGAGGCGGAGGTTGCAGTGAACTGAGATCACAGCACCACACTCCAGCCTGGGCAACAGAGGGAGACCCTGTCTCAAAAACAAACAGATAAACAAACAAAAGCCTACAAAGACTTCAGCCATGGTCTTGACTGCTAGGTTGGGAAGCTCTGAGGGTGGTTGGTAATGGGGAGACACTGGACTCTAGTACGGAGGGAAATGCCACTCTTAACTTGGTGCTTCAGGACAATTAATCTGCTAGTGTTGTTTAGAATGGACTGAAGAACAGAGGGGCAAAAGATAGGGAGACCAAGCTGTTCACTTAAATTATATAAAAACCCTGGCAGATCGCTTGAGTCCAGGAGTTTGAGATAAGCCTGGGCAACATGATGAAATCCTGTCTCTACAAAAAACACAAAAATTAGCTGGGCATGGTGGTGCACGCCTGTAGTCCCAGCTAATCAGGAGGCTGAGGTAGGAGGATTGCTTGAGCCTGGAGGTCAAGGCTGCAGTGAGTCATGATCATGACACTGCACTCCAGCCTGGGTGACAAAGGGAGACCTTGTCTCAAAAACAAAATAAAAAAATTAAAAACTGCCAGACTCTCAGTTAATTCTCTCCAGAATCAGGGGAAATATCCGGAAAGGGAAGAGGATTCTCTACAGAATGTAGATTTCCCTCGCTGAGACAGCTTAGCACGGCTATTTCAAAATATGTCAAAGAAATATAATTGCTGTAAAATACTTTGATTTCTTTCAGGGCCTGCTATCTGCCATGTGATACAGTATCTTCCTTTTTCAGTAATAAATCAACGTCAGAATTAACCCTTCTGTGCCCATCTATCCACTTTCCATACACACTCTTCAGGTAAATCAGTTTGGTATTTCGAGCACAGCTCAGTGGCTGAAAGAATTCGAAGAGTCATTTCGGAAGATGAGAGCAATGAGAGGGACTTGAAAGTGTGTGTTATGGAAAACTCCAGACTTTAATTTCACTACCGCACTTCCAAACTGGTTTTTACATCATTCATTACCTCAGCAGAAGGAAAATTTAGCAATCTCAAAAGAGTTCCCAACCAACTGCTTCAATCTTAGAAATAATTTGCACAAAGATTAGACCAAGCTTGTCCAACCCAGGCTGCATGAGGCCCAGGATGGCTTTGAATGTGGCCCAACAAAAAGTTGTAAACTTTCTTAAAACATTATAAGATTTTTTTGTTTTTTGCCATTTTTATTTTAGCACATCAGCTATTGTTAGTGTTAGTGTATTTTATGTGTGACCCAAGACAATTCTGTCTTCCAATGTGACCCAGGGAAGTCAAAAGATTGGAAACTCCTGGATTAGGCAAAATAATAAAAAGCAGACCACTACATAGGCCTTATCTCTAAAAGGTGAATAATGAATATTATTTTTTAATAGACAATACGATAATAGTAATCTAATTAACCGTCGGTTTGGAGTTTTTCTCTTTTCAGAGCTCCTATAGCTCCTAAAGATAATAAGGTCTGGAACTTATAATTTCCAGCATAGTACTGATGTTATTTAGAGTAATAACACTTTTTAAATTTTATATCCTGCTTTTCAGTACACAAAGCACTTTCATATACATTTATCACATAAATGCATAATACCTTTGTGAAGACAATGATCGTTGATGATTCCCACTTTAGGTTGAGGAACCGAGGCTCAAAAATGTTACCTGACATTTCAAAGTCCACACAGCTAGCAAGCCAAACTAGTACTCGAAACCCGGTTTTTGATTTTAAATTATCTGTTCTGGCAAACCCCCAGAAACCTGTGTGTATCTCTCCCCATGCCCACCCACCCACCCACCCATTATGTCTGTAAGCTCCTGAAGGGCAGGGGCCACATCTCATGCTTTCTGGTATTTCCACAAATCACCAGGCATTCATTAAATTCATCCCACAAACATTTCTTGAGCAACTACTGTGTCCCAGGCCACATGCTGGGGGACTGGGGCTACAATGATGAACGAGTCATTGCCCTCAAGTAACTTATAACCAGAGGAAAGTGACAAGTAAACAACCTGTTACTTAGTGTGGTGTCTTCTATGTGCTACAATAGTGTTTGCCATTTATTAAGCACTTTGTGTATGTCAGATACTGAGCTAGGTGTTATCTCAGATAATACTCAAAACAATCCAAGAGTTGGTTCTATAACTGTTCCTTTTATTTTTTTAACAGATGAAAAGACTGAGACATAGAAAGGTGTTGTAACTTGCCTAGGGTCATACAGCTAGCAAACAGAAGTGCCAAGACTTGAGGCTTGGTCTATGTGACTCTTAGCTACTATGTCATGCTAGGTCTAATAGTTGACCTTATATACTGGATGGGAAACAAACCCTGAACAAAAATGATCCCTCTCTATTGCTTATTTCAGGCTTGAAACAGTCCCTTTAGTAAATAGAATTGTGTCTGAAGAGCTTACCCCGCCTCACAAGAAGGCAATAGCATTACTGAGGTTGTATTTGTGCAGCTATATCATTCCAGCAACTTAAGAAAGACAAACACATTTAATCTCTTTTCCACATTTAATCAATCAGCAGCAACCCATTATCAAAATAAAGACTTGGATTTATATTAATGTCATCATCTAAATTAAAAAGAAATACACTCAGAACTCGAGTTTGGGTCCCAGGAGACAGGCACTTCAAAAATGAAATGACTGTCACTCACTAGTTATTTTATTTCAAATACTTGGCCCCATAAACATTACCAAATATTTGACAGACATGTATTTCTGTTGTATATCACAATGAAATCAAGACCACTGAAACGTGTGCAAAGAAAACAATTCTCAACTTATTTTAATTACCCAGGGACTGACTGATTCTGATTTGGCTAAAACAGGATGGACCACATATGATTTCCCATATTCAATCCATTTTGAAAGAAATCTCAAAAT
>NW_012118077.1:1655415-1679609 GCF_000951035.1 Colobus angolensis palliatus
TTTTTTTTTTTAAAAGAAAAACTCTTACCCCTGATTTCACAACCTGAACACAACTCCTTTTTTTGTGTTTCTATTTTAGGCCTACCCATATGTAACCATGTTCTCCATAACTGCATTCATAGTGAATATACAATGTGGTGTTTTGTTTTTGTTGTTGCTACAGTCTTCTTAATTATTATTTTAAAATTTTTCATTGGCTGCATCAATATTCCGTAGATGAGAGGGACCATAATTTATTTAACTATTCCCCTGTTGTTAAATGTATAGGTTGTTCCCAATTGTTAAAATTGAAGAATTTTAAGTAATAAACAGTTCATTCAAGCAGGGCTCTTTTCCCCATATTTTGGATATTTCCTTGCAATAAATTCCCAGAAGTGGAGTTACTGGGTAAAAGTATGTGAGAATTGTTCAAGGCTGTAGAATCACATGGATTGTTGTGAGGCTTATCTCTTATCCTTCAAGATCTAGTGCAGTTTCCCTCCCCCCACTCCTACATACACTCTACGCATAGTCTCTTATTCCCGTATTTGAGCATTAACGATACCTTGGATGTACCTCATTTGTGGCAATCATGGGGCAACATTAGGCCACTTACTTACGATCACTAAGATGCGCTTCCTTGTCTGTAAAATGAGGATAATCATATCTAACTCACAGAGCTATTGGAAGGATTAAATGAGATAATGTCTGTACAATCCCTAGCCCAGTGCTTGGCATGTAGTCAGTGCTTTAAAAATGGAAACCATTATTATCATCACATTGTATTGCAATTGTTTACCTGGCTACTTGACTGTGGGCTTTTGAGAGGAGGGATAATGTTTTGGTCATCTTTGTGTCCCTAGTATATATACAGCACAGTGCCTAGTGCATAATAAGCATTCCACTAAAACACTTAAGGAATGGATGGATAAATGAATGAATTAATGAATAAAATGAATTTTCATTGAAAAACTACACTGCCACCAGCGCTGTTTGAAAATGTAAGTTTTGTACAACCTTACCAGCATGAGTATTTATGCTTGATTTCTATAAAGAAAATTTATTTTTTAGCATACCCAAGGCTATCTCTCCCCACTAACATGAAAAATAAATAATACTTGGGGAAATTTTTCAGATTTTTATTATGCTGAAAAGATTGAGAATACAGTCTATAGCTGCAGTAGCCACTAACCACAATGGCCATTTGAACTTAAATTTTATTTTTAATAAAAATAAAATAAAATTTAACATTTATTTCCTCAGTCTCACTAGCACAAGTGAAGTGCTCAATAGTCACATATGCCTAATTATGGCTATGATACTGGCCAGTGCAAAACATTGTATTAGATAATGCTGGTCTATAATCCAAAAATAATTTTCTGCTTGGTTTTGGAAAGCATTTCCTAATAAATTTGCAGTAAAATTTATTTGAAAAGTTGCATTTGATTTAGACTGACTTTAAAAACAATTAATATCCCCTGAGCATCTACCAGCTGTGGAGTGGGAGAATACGATCATGAAGCTTGAGAAGTAGTCAGAAGAAGTCTAAATGATATTAAAAATTTACCATACACCATCCTGGCTAACATGGTGAAACTCCATCTCCACTAAAAATACAAAAAATTAACCGGGTGTGGTGGCGGGCACCTGTAGTCCCAGCTACTTGCGAGGCTGAGGCAGGAGAATGGCGTGAACCCGGGAGGCGGAGCTTGCAGTGAGCCGAGATCGCACCACTGCACTCCGGCCTGGGCAACAGAGTGAGACTCCGTCTCTTAAAAAATAATAATAATAAAATAAAAAGTATTTGCCATATGGTTCCTCAAAAACTTAAATATAGATTACTGTATGATTCAGTAACTCTGCTCCTAGATATATACTCCTCACAACAGCAAAAAAAGCTACTTTTTTTCAGACAAGGTCTTGCTCTGTCACCCAGGCTGGAGTGCAGCGGTACAATCACAGCTCACTGCAGCCTCGACCTCCCAGGCTCAAGTGATCCTCCCACCGAGCCTCCCAAGTAGCTGGGATTACAGGCACATGTCACCACACCTGGCTAGAAAACAGGTACTTTAACAAATACATGCATCACATAGTCATAAGCAGCACTATTCACAAAAGCCAAAAGGTGGGAATAGCCCAAATGTTCATCAATGGATATACAAAATTGTGGTATACCCATACTATGGAATATTATTCAGTTATAAAAGGAATGAAGCAGGCCAAGTGCAGTGGCTCACACCTGTAACATCAACACTTTGGGACGCCAAGGCAGGCAGATCACTTGTGGCCAGGAGTTCGAGACCAGCCTGGCCAACATGATGAAACCCCGTATCCACAAAAAATACAAAAATTAGCTAGGTGTGGTGGCATGAGCCTGTAGTCCCAGCTACTCGGGAGGCTGAGGTGGGAGGATTGCTTGAACCCGGGAGGCAGAGGCTGCAGGGAGCCAAGATTGCACCACTGTGCACTCCAGCCTAGGTGGCAAAGTGAGACTCTCTCTCAAAAAAAAAAAAAAAAAAAAAAAGGAATAAAGTACTGATGCATGATGCTACAATTTGTATGAAACTTAAAAACATTATGTTACGGGGAAGAAGACACCAAAGATCACATACTATATGATAAAAAAATATGCAGAATAGGTGAATCCACAGCCAAAGAATGAAGATTGGTGGTTCCCAGGGGCTGGAGGAGGCTAGAGATGGTAGAATGGAGAGTTATTATTTTTGGGGTCTGGAGTTTCTTTTGGGGGTGATGAAGTGTTTTGGAACTACATAGAGGTGGTGGTTGCACAACATGAATGGATTAAATGACACTGAATTTTTCACTTTAAAATGGTTCTCTTTATGCATGTGAATCTCACATAAATAAAAAAGAAAAACACCGTAGATGTTCCACAAAGTGAATACCTGGCACACAGATAAACTGTATTATTATTCAGACCATAAAATGGGCAATGGTTTCTTCAGCTGGGCTTTTGTGGAGCAGGCAAGTTGCAGACTAGGAGACGTGAAGCCTCAGGGAGCTTTTAATCATGGCAGAAGGCGAAGGGGGAACAGGCACGTCACATTACTATTCTTCATAGCAGTGCCTAATAGGCATACCTTCTGTGAGTTTTCTGGAACACAGTATCCTGTATAAGTGGAAGCAATTATTGGGAGAGAAAGTAATAGGAATTTTCCACCAGGAACCAGCTTTTAGCTATAACCAAGGAGACCAGAGGATGGGACTGAAGCTGGTGGGAGTGGAGAGATCTTTGCTTGCTCTGGGTTCCTGTACCACTCGGGAGATTTCGAACTTTCAATTTGGGCCAGGCACGTGGCTCACGCCTGTAATCCCAGCAGTTTGGGAGGCCCAGGCAGGCAGATCACTTGAGGTCAGGAGTTCGAGACCAGCCTGGCCAACATGGTGAAACGCCATCTCTACTAAAAATACAAAAAAAAAAAAAAAAAAAAAAATTAGCCAGCCGTGGTGTCGCATGCCTGTAGTCCCAGCTACTTGGGAGGCTGAGGCAGGAAAATCACTTGAACCCAGGAGGTGGAGGTTGCAGTGAGCCAAGATCATGCCACTGCACTCCCAACTGGGTGACAGAGCGAGACTCCATCTCAAAAATACAAAAAAAAAGAACTTTCAATTAGAAAGCACTATTGAGATGCCCTTGGTCCTGGATTTGGTCTCTGTGCAATCCAGTTACCTCGGTTCTCTTAATGTGGTTCCCCAAAGTTCTTATCCCGGCAGTTCATGCCCTGGCATGCAAGTGGCCTAGAGACTAGTTCTGGCTATGTTTGTGATTTACTGAATGACTTTGACAAGTCTTTTCCTCTATATTGGCCTCAGTTTTCTCATCTGCAAAAACATTGGTCTAAAAGGCCCAGTTTTCAAGATAAGCTGGTTTTCAGGATAAGTTAAGTTTTCAGGATAAGCGCACCATTTTCTTCATGAATTCGAGAAAGCTAAACCATTTTATCTTTTTCTCCAAGTAACTATCTAAAGAAACGGAAAAGGCGGAATGGCACATATGGCCGATCAAGACTCCTCCTCAGAAGAAGGCTTTTTATATGATTAAGCTACTTCTTTAATACTCCTACAGTGTCCTCCCCAAAGGATATGGATAAAGCCCTGCAAAGTAATTCTGTCTGTCCCTTGAGACCTAAATATGCTACTTCATCAATAAGTGGGACTCAATTGTTCTCCCATCAGTGGCTCAGCCTGCACTGAGCAGTCCAGACTTCGCTGGTCAGCCTCACATGTGGCCAACATTATACTCACAGATGAAAGACATACCTCAACCTACCAACTGATGGTCAACAAGGAGCATCCTTCAGCTGAAAACCAGAACCACTGATTGGAGGGAGAAAAAATAGGACTGGGGACACAAGTCCTTCTACCCTGGTTAGAAAGGGAAAAGATAACTGGGTGCTCACACTCTTCTGGTGGGAAATAAGAAGGTGGCTGCCGTATTGGGACTGACAGGGAGCTAGCAGGACCAGAAAGCAGCTAAGATTCTGGTAAAACTAGACCTGTCTCTGGGACTACAAGTAAATTATGACAGCATCAGGAAAATATCCACTATGGTAACCTGATTTGAGTGTTGCATGTACTCTTTGTAAAGCATTTCCTTGGTGTTTTCTTCTTAATTTAAATTTAAAAATATATTTTTTAAGAAAATCAGGTCAGGCCGGGCGAGGTGGCTCACAGCTGCAATCTTGGCACTTTGGGAAGCTGAGGTGGGCAGATCACTTGAGGTCAGGAGTTCGAAACCAGCCTGGCCAACATGGCGAAACCCCATCTCTACTAAAAAATACAAAAATTAGCCAGGCATGGTGGCGCACACCTGTAATCCCAGCTACTCAGAAGGCTGAGGCAGGAGAATTTCTTGAACACAGGAGACAGAGGTTGTAGTGAGCTGAGATCGTGCCACTGCACTCCAGACTGGGAGACAGAGCGAGACTCCATCTCAAAAAAAAGAAAAAAAGAAAAGAAAAAGAAAATCAAGCAGGGCACAGTGGCTCACACCTGTAAGCCAAGCACTTTGGAGGCTGAGGCAAGCAGGTCACTTAAGGTCAGGAGTTTGAGAATATAAGCCTGAACAACATGGTAAAACCCCATCTCTATTCAAAATACACACACACACACAAATTAGCCAGGAGTGGTGGTGTGCATCTGTAATCTAAGCACTTCGGGAGGCCAAGGTGGGTGGATTACTTGAGGTCAGGAGTTCAAGACCAGGCTAGTCAACATTGTGAAAACCCTGTCTCTACTAAAAATACAAACAATAGCTTGGTGCGACGGTGCACACCTGTAATCCCAGCTACTCAGGAGGCTGAGGCACAAGAATCGCTTGAACCTGGGAGGCGAAGTTTCAGTGAGCTGAGATCACACCACTGCACTCCAGCCTGGGTGACAAGAGTGAGTCAGGAGAGATGGGAGAGGGAAGCCGGGGAGAGGGGGAGAGGGGAAGAGGGAGCGGGGAGGGGGGAAAGGGGGAGACTGGATAAGGGGCAGCAGGTTTCAGCTGTCTCTGAAGGAATTCCCCTAAAATGTGCTCTGTTGGCCAGGTGTGGTGGCTCACACTTGTAATCCCAGCACTTTGAGAGGCCGAAGCAGAAGGATCGCTTGAGCCTGGGCAACATAGTGAAATCCCATCTGTAAAAAAAAAAAAAAAAAAAAAAAGCTTGGAGTGATGGTGTGTCCCTGTAGTCCCAGCTACTTTAGAGGCTAGGCAGGAGAACTGCTGGAGCCCAGGAGGTCGAGGCTGCAGTGAGCTATGATTATGCCACTGCACTCCCACCTGGGTGACAGAGCAAAACCCCATTTCAAAAAAAGCGGGGGCTCTGTCCACACTAGGGCCAGACCATTAAAGAAGAAACATGTGGGGAATCCTAATGATCACAGTAGTAACGACTGAAGTGAGAGAAGCTCAAGGGAAAGAACCGAAAGGGCTTGAGTCACCCCACTGGAGCAGTCCTCCTTTGCTTTCTGGCAGATCCGCTTTCCATTTGTTCTGCTTGCCTACAACCCTGAAGAACTCTGTGCTTTGTTTTAATAAAACCTCCCCCCTCTCTTCCAGTGCCTTCCTGCCTTCTCTAACTACAAAGTTCTTTATGAAGCCAAGGGAGGCATTACCTTCTTGTATGGAGTTAGACTTCATAGCTAAGCCAGTCTCTCTCTCTCTCTCTCTCTCTCTCTGCAATCTCCATTTATGAACATGGCTATATTTCTTTTAAAGAAATATTCTTTGCCTTCAAATATTTTTTCCTACTTAAAGCATTTCAGCCTTGTCCCCAATTGAAGTTCTCTCTTCCTGCCCACCAATCCCCCAAACATGTTCCCAGGCCTTGCCACCATGTAAATCCGTAATCTTTTATACCACTATCCATACTGGTTTATAAAACAGAGGTATGCAACACACTGGAAAGAAAAACGGCACCTGTCAAATACCTAACCCTATGAAATGCCTGTGCAATTTCACTTTTCACCTAGTAAATATCCAATTATTTTCCAGAATAGCTCTTTCCAGAATTCAAATCTGTTTCCATTAATATTAATAGTTTAGAGGTCTGGGAGAACAGGAAGTGGCTGATTAAAAGCAGATGGGGTTCATTATCTGGTTAATCACAATCCAGCATTTCCCACCCCCGTTTGCCTCTCCCCCTCCCCCAACACCATGTTCTGCCTCAGCAAAGGTCACACTCAAATTCTGCAAATAAAAACTTCTCCTATAAAATTTCAAGAGTGGAGCTCTGTTTTGGAGGGCTTGAGACCAGTATCGTTATAAAAGAAATTTATTTCATACCATTTTTGCCAGGAAAGGAAATATCTTCCAAAGTACTGATTATCATTCTAGTGCGCAGAAAGGATGCCCACTGTGCTTCTTAGAGTCAGGTTCTGCTTGAATGTTAGTCATAGAATATTTAGAGTTGGAAGTGTCTCTTGGAGATTCCCTGCCCATTTATTAGATGGGGAAACTGAGACTGAGAGAAGAGAAGGGATTTGCTGAAATTACACCTCGTTAGTGGCGGAGCTCGGACTAGGACACATTTCAGTCCCAGGCATTGCTGGTGTGTGGGAAAAACACCAAAAGGGCCTGACTGGAATGAATTGCAGTCATTTCTCTGTCTACTACATCTCCATGGGCCACATATTCATGGCTCATCTTTTATTTGCTGCCCTGATACTTGACTCAAAGGCAAAGCCAAAATGGGTATTTTAATGCAAAGCACATTAGGAGGTCAGAAGGCAAAAGGAGGTACCTTCTGGGGCTGCTGGCTGCACTTGGCTGGGAAGGCTTTGCTCCAGACCTTAGGAGACTGCTCATTTGGATGCTCTAGGTGCCAGCACCAAGGGGAAGGCAGGTCAAAGGCTGAACATTGGCTATGGCAGTGCCCACCCCTTCATGGAGTCCACATCTGATAAGGAGGGCAAGTGGAGTTATGTGGCATATCCCTTGGAGGTGAGGAGCAGCCCTCTCAGTGATCCAATGTTCCTCAGAAATTTTTAGGAACTGAAAGCCTTCCAAAGTGGGGCAACTATGTTAAGAATTGATGGGGGGGGGAAAGGCATGTGTTTTTCAGCATGGTTTGGAAAAGTTTTCAGACAGGACACAAAGAAACCGACTCAAAAAAACACAAGGACCAGCCAGTGCCATCACTATACACAGGTGACCTTAGTAATGTCTTCTCTACTCCCAAGACTACTCGAAACCATCTCTTAGATGTCTTGTATGTTGCTGGTGAGCATTTCACAGCCTCTGTGGAAACCTGCCTGGGGGTTCCTCAAAAGGCTTAATATACTATTACCATATGACCCAGTAATTCCACTCCCAAATATACACATACTCAAGAGAATTGAAAGCAGAGACGTGAACAGATATTTGCATACTAATGTTCACTGCATTGTTACTCGCAACAGCCGAAAGGTAGAAACAACCCAACTGTCCATCAGGAGATGACTGGATAAACAAAAAGTCTATCCATACATACAAGGGAATGTTACCCATAAAAAGGAATGAAGTACTGATCCATGCTACAAGATGGATGAACCTTGGAAACACTTTGTTAAGTAAAAGAAGTCAGTCACGGTCACGTGTGGTGGCTCACACCTATAATCCCAACATTTTTGGACACTGAGGTAGGTGCATTGCTTGAGCCCAGGGGCTCAAGACCAGCCTGGGCAACATGGTGAAACCCCATCCCTACAAAAAATACCAAAAAAAAATTAGCTAGGTGTGGAGTAGCTACTCGAGAGGCTGAGGTGAGAGGACTGATTGAGCCTGGAAGGTTGAGGCTGCAGTGAGCCATGATCTTTCCACTGCACTGCAGGCCTGGGCAATAGAGGGAGACCTTACCTCAAAATAATAATCGTAATAGCCATTCTAATGGGTGTGAAGTGGTATCTCATTGTAATTAACTACCTGCCCTCTCTTATGGGTCTTACAGTCTTGCTTTCACAGTGATTACTCTAGTGTCTATTTTTTCTTGGAACTCTGGACAGGTCTGCATATGGTTGGAAAGATGACCCTTTGTGAAACTGTGCTTGAAGAAAGCAACAGCTCCCTCTGCTGCCCCCAGCCACACTTTTGGTACAACTTTCTCATATTAATGAGTCAAGATCTCGCTACCTAGATTCTGACCCAGTTTCTTCTCACCATACCATGACACTGCTGTAGGCTCCACCACTGTTCTATCTCACAGATTTGAAAAAGGAAAATCTACTCATCTTGCTTCCAGTCAGCAAATGATTCCTGCATAGATAGATGTACCTTGATTGCCAGCTGGGAGCCTTCAGTCATCCTGTCTTAGTTCGTTTTCTGCTCCTACAACAGACTGGGTAATTTATAAAGATAAACAGATTTATTTGGCTCATGGTTCTGGATCCTGAGAACTCCAAAGGCATGGTGCCAGCATATATTTGACACCTAGTGAAGACCTTCCTGCTGTGTCCTAACATGGCAGAAGGGCAAGCAAGCATTCAAGACAGAGAGAGGAATAGGGTTGAAATTATCCTTCTATCAAAAGTCTATTCCTATGATAACAGCACTAATCCATTGATGAGGGCACAGCCCTCATGGCCTAATCACCTCCTAAAGTCCCTACCTTTTTTTTCTTTTTTTTAAAAGATTAATGGTGTTTTTATTGTTCTGAAAATAGAATTCTGTCATTTGCTTGGGGCTCTGGACACTGCACAACTGAACAAATGGAAAACTCAGAGTCTTGCTATGCATCAGTGGGGGTGCCATCCAAACCCATGGCAAATAAACGGCATTCGGTACTCACTGTGCACAACAGGAGAGCATTTTATTTTCATGGATGTGGATGAAGTACAATTTCTTCACTAAACTCAGCAAAAACTGTTAAGGGGCAACAATGAACTCTGCATTTAAAGAAAAATAGAAAATGAAAACACAAAATCCTAAAAAGTAAATAAAGTCTCTGCGTCAGCACACTGATATCAAAACACACATCAACAGCACGTCTTAATCATACGGGAAACAATCCTTGCTTATCAGAGGTGCACATCTAAATTCTACAGCTTACCGATATCTTCTTGAGAGTAGGCAAAAAAGAAACAGAAAACCTCACATTTAACAAAAAAAAGTTTCTTTTCCCTAAATGTTTTCCCGAAGCTGAATTTGAAGTGGAGAGGACGTCAGTCATCCTCGTCATTCTCACTGAAGTCGTCATCGTTGTTGTCCTCCTCCTCCTCCTCCTGGACTGCTGTGGTCTCCACTCTGGAGCCACTGTAGTGAGACCCATTGGAGCTTGTGGCCGGCATCTCATCCATATCGTTGGTCAGGTCACTGGCAGAGGGCCGCGTGCCATTAGACGTGGAACCTGCCATCGTGAACACACCTCCAAAAGTTCCCTGAGCCATTTCTGTCACGTACGGCTCCAGAGCCTTTGGGACCAAACTTCTGGCCATTTTAAGGTCTTCGGCAGAGCAGCTCCCGGACTCTAGCCCAAAAGTCATGCCCATCCACATCAGCACTTGCCTGTCATCGTGGATTTCAAATGCGTTGTCAAACCTAAACAGATAATCTAATTTGTTGTCAGAGATGCTACAGTTGACAGTGGTCTCCTTGCTAGTGCTGATGACGATGAAGGGCAGGTGGATGACCGAGTTGGACGGCAGCGGCCGACTGAGCTGCTCCTCCACATACCAGTTTCTCAGTACCAGGTTCTTGAAGGCAATTTGCTGTAGAATAAGTTGTTGAAGTTCAGACTGTTTCTGCTTTATTCTTTCAAGTCTCTTCTGTCTTTCCACCTGTAAGTTCTGACAGTTCTGAGCTGAGTTGGTGGTCAGACCAATCCACTGGATCTTCTTTTTCTCCCTGGAGATGACATTCATGGCCATCAGCACGTTTAAGGCATCGTAGGTGCGCCGTTTTATGTTATTCACGTCACAAGCTGACTCGTTTGGTGAGACGTAGTCGCTGGCAGCTCTGAACTTGGCGACCAGCTCGCCCACCACTTCCTTGCAGGAAGTGATCCCTTTCCTCTGCACCGTCTCCCAGACCTTCATGGAAAGATGGCTCAGGCCCATTCCATTCTTCTCTCCTTTCCTGTTGTGCTGCCTGGCCCACCGAGGTGAGGAGCAGGAAGGCTGGTTCTGAGAGGGAAAGTGACTGCTGGGTGGGCTTGGGCTTCTTACCACAGGGATGTTTGATGCTGCCGGTCTCTGAGGCATACCAATTACCACTTGCTGGTCAATACTGACATTGGGCTGTCCAGAGGTTTTCGGCAAGAGCTGCTTCCCGAGCGGGTTTATGGTGGAGGGGCGAACGGCCACGGAGCCACTGGTCTGGTTCTGGTCTATTAAGACCTTGAGTTCTTCATTAGCTTCAGTTAGACTGATATATTTTGCCATGTTACCAGGTTTGGGAAATAAATGCTATAAATGTTCACCTTCCAGAGAAGAAAAATAATTCTTCAGGGCCGAGCGTAGGACTGGCCTGATGCGCGCGGTGTGGCGTGCGCGGTGTGGCGTGCACGGCGTGAGGCGTGCGCGGCGTGAGGCGTGCGCGGCGTGAGGCGTGCGGGGCGTGGCGTGCGCGGCGTGAGGTGTGCAGTGGCAGGCGATGCTCCGTGCAGTGCGCCTGCGTGCCTTTTTACGCCTTCGGCCCCTCCTCCTCTGGGCCTACCTCTTAATACTGTTACAATGGTAATTAAGTTTCCAACACATGAACTTTTGGAGGACACATTTAAACCATAGCACATCCTGAAGGGACTGATGAAAATCAGACGTGTAGGCCTCTGCAGGCCCATCTATCATTTCTTCCCAGCCACTGTCTCACAAGAAGCTGGATCTGGGCTCTTGCAAGGATTATTTCTTCACCTGCTGGTCAAGAAGCTTCTTGTGGAAGAATCTGGTTTTTGTCTCTCTACCCAAACAGCTACACTAAGGCTTCCTGAGTAGATAGAGTAGAGATGGGAAAAGGGAGTTAACAATATACAGTAACATTTATTTGTTGGGCTATGGTATAATCAATAGACTAAGTCCACAGCCTATACCTCACTTTGGAAGCTACACACATTGCCAATGAGAAAGAGATCTAAAGAGAGAACAGGACAAAGCCCAGCAGAAGCAGAGGCCTGTGGCAGTCTCTTTCTCCCACCCTTGGTCTCAACTCTGCCTCACTCACCAAGAGTCCTAATAACCATGCCACACAGGCTCTGTGTCTTCAGGCCTGCTTCTCTAGTCCACAGCAACTTCCTCTAGCACCTGGGCTCTGGAAATAATGCATGTGATTGCACACATGCATACACCTCAGCCTCAAACACATAGAGGTGCTATCTCACTCACCTTGGGCTGCCATAACAAAATACCATAGACTGGGTGGCTGAAACAATAGACATTTATTTTCTCACAGTTCTGGAGGCTGGAAGTCCAAGATCAAGTTTCCGGCAGGGTTAGTTTCTGGTGAGGGCTCACTTCCTGGCTTTCAGATGTCTGCCTTCTCACTGTGTCCTCACATGGCAGTGGGGCTTGGAGAGATCTCTTTTTATAAGGACACATCCTATCGTGTTTGGGACCCACCCTTATGACCTCATTTAACCTTAATTACCTCCTAAAGACCCTATCTCCAGATACTGTCAAATTGGGGGTTAGGGCTTCAACATATGAGTTTTAGTAGGTAGGGGGACAAAATTCAGTCTATAGAATTTGCTAAACAGAACCAGAGCTGGACAGTAGTGAAAGAGGTAAAACAGATATTATTCAGGAACTATTGCACTGGGGCAAAGAGACCTCAGGATAGAACTGGGCTCAATTCTTTTTTAAGGCAGAGTCTCACTCTGTCGTCCAGGCTAGACTGCAGTGGCATGATCTAGGCTCACTGCAACCTCCGCCTCCTGGGTTCAAGCGATTCTCCTGCCTCAGCCTCCTGAATAGCTGGGATTACAGGCTCCCACCACAACCCCCAGCTGTGAGCCACTGCGCTGGCCTGGGCTCAATTCTAAATGCAGTAAAGGCAAGAGGATTTGTAGTCAAGGAGCAGAGTGAAGTGGTCAGTGGATGAAAAATTACTAAGAAGATACATCAAGGGTAGGTGAATTCTTGTTAAACCAACTTAACAAGATTCTTGCTAAAGGCAGGCTGGGGTGATCAGATACCAAGGGTGGGGAAGAAGAGTGTGATCAGATATTGAAGGTGATTGGATATCAAGAGCCGGGGATTCTCACTAAGGTGACTTAAGCTAAACTCTTGCTAAAATTAGACTTAGCAAGGACGAGGTCAAAAAGAGGGCTTAGAGGAGCCTGTCTAAAGTTTAGTTAAGGAGAGAGTTTTAACCCCTCTGGTTCGCCCCAAATTTATGTTTTCTCACATGTAAAATGCATTCATTCCATTCCAACAGTCCCCAAAGTCTTCATTCTTTCCAGCATCAACTCTTAAAGTCTAAAGTCCAAAGTCTTATCTAAATATCATGTAAATTATATATTGGTGAGACTCAAGGTAAGATTCATCCAGAGACAAAATTCTTCTCTAGCTGTGAACCTATGAAACCAGACTAGTTATGTGCTTCTAAAATACAATGGTGACAGAGGCATAGGATAGACATTCCCATTCCAAAAGAAAGAAATCAGAAGAAAGGGGTAATGAGTCCCAAGCAAGTCCAAAACCTAGCAAGGTGAATTCCATGAGATCTTAAGGCTCAATAATCTCTTTGGTTCAACACTCTACCCACCACTTGGGTGGCAGTGTCACTTTCATGGCTCTGCTAGGGCCCTGCCTCTTCAGTTATCAGAGAGGGTCCAGCTCAAAGGATTGTCTATAAAGGCTGCCTTGCCCCTGAGGAACAGGGCAGGGTCATCCTGGCCCACTGAAACTGGAGAGGTGGTATCACCCTTTGAAACTGAGGTAGAAACAGCTTTGCCCCATGGGCCTATGGCAGAAGTGTCAGCCCTGATTATCTATAAATGCCTTCATGGTTATTCTTATTTTTCCTTGAATAACAGTGCAATTAGCAGCCAAAAGCTAAATGTTCTGCTCCTGAGAATCCAAGAACTTCAAAAGTCTCCCTTCATTCTGTGTAGCTTTCTCTGTCTCCTTTAGTTCAAACTAGTGGTGTTTTTGCTCATATAATCCCACTTCTATTCCTGGCTTCTGCTGAGATGGCTGATTAAACTCATGAGTCCCACCCACAATCTCTTCATCAAACGGTTGTCCAGCTGTAGGGTTAGTGTTCTCTTCAGGACAAGTTTCATTTTTTGCAATATGGATAGGCTGAGAATATTCCAAGTTGTTAAGTTCTGGTTCCTTTTTGCTTAACAATTCCTTCTCTAATTCGTCTCTCTCTTCTTGCATTTTACTATAATTAGTCAGGAGAAACCAAGCCAATCCCTCAACACTTTGTTTAGAAATCTCTTTAGCTAAATATCCAATTTATTCACTTGTATGTTCTAACTTCTGCAAAACACTAGGACACAGTTCAGCCAAGTTCTTTGCCACCATATAACAGAAATCACCTTTCCTCCAGTTTTCAATATCAGGTTCTTTATTTCTCTGTGAGACCTTACCAGGATTGCCCTAAATGTCCATATTTCTAGGATGTGCCACAAGACTCTAGTCTTTACCCATTACCCAGTTCTAAAGCCACTTTCACATTTTTAGGTATTTTTTACAGCAGCACCCCACTTCTCAGTACCAAAATCTGTCTTACTGTATTTGGGCTACCATATCAAAATACTGTAGACTGGTGGCTTAAATAACATACATTTACTTTCTCACAATTCTGGAGGCAGGAAAGTCTAAGACCAAGGTTCTAGCAGGATTTGGTCTCTGGTGAACACCCTCTTTCTATCTTGCAGATGGCTACCTTTTCACTGTGTTTCTCACATGAAACAGAGAGAGAGATTTCACTTATTATAAAGACATAGTCCTTTAAGATTAAGATTCCACTCTTGTGATTTCATTTAATTTTAATTACCTCCTAAAGACTCTATCTCCAAAAATAGTCAAATTGGGGGTTTGGGTTTCAGCATAAGAATTTTCAGAGGATGCAATTTAGTTCATAGCAGGTGCTCTGCTGGTTTTTTTCTCACTGCCCTGTGGTAGCTGCAGACAGGTAGGCTTTGCTGAGCTCATTAAGCATTGGTAGAACTTCTCAGAGACTTTGCTCAGAATATAAGGCCCCAACAGAGCAAAAAATGGCTCCTCACATCTGAGTGTTGACATGCTTACCAAGTCTCATCAAGGCTTCCCAATCTAACATTTGAGAGGCCCAGAGCAAGAATAAAAACAGAGCATATGCCTGATAATTAAAAATTTTAAGTCAAAGCAAAAAAAATTGTAACATATGTTCTATCTTACATTTTGACAACTCTACCTTTATAAAAATAAAATCAATATGTGTAAAGTGATGGTTTTAATACTATTGAAAGCACAATATCAAAGATGACTGAATTTAATTATGATTCTGCATGTCTGAGTGTTCTTCTTATGGGCTAGCAATATATGGATGAGTAATAATGTAAAGACATACATATTTCAGAAATTATTTTATATTCCACAAAATTAATTTTTGTCACCTTCAGCAAAAATCACTGTGTTATTCATTGCTATAATAGGAAATTTTCACATAATGTATAATTTTCAGTCATGATCCAAAGCAGAGGTCAGCAGATTTTTTCTGTTAAGGGATAGATAGTAAAAATTTGAAGCTTTGCAGACACCATACAGTCTCTATTTCAACTACTCACTCTGCCATTGTAGCACAGAAGCTATAATACTCACCATGTAAACAAGTGGGTGTGGCTGTGCTTCAATAAAACTTTATTTATAAAAATAGGCAGTCCACTTGTAGGCCATACCCCTGAGCTAAATGAGTAAAAAATAAAATGTAGGATGGCACCAGCAAGATGGCAGAGTAGGAAATCCAGCCCTCCTTGCCCCACAAAAACAATGATCTAACAACTATCCACAAATGCAAATACCACCCAGGAGTTTGCCCAGGGCTCAGCAAAGTTAAAGTTCATCTAGTCCTACAGAGCAAAGCAACCTCTCAGTACTTAGAAGAAGAGAGGAGGACAGATTTAGGAAGAGACTTTTCCTAACCTCTCATGGCAAAAGAGTCAAATATTTTAGCCCAATAAAAGGGAAGGTGGCTTGTCCTAGTGGGTTACAGGGTGGCCTGCCAACCAGATGAATTCCAAGTCCTTGCTGTGTGGCTTGGGGAAAGTTGCTACACCTTTCTGTGCCTCAGTATCTTCACTTAGAAAATGTTAAGCCTCCAGATGCTCAATAAAGATTCACCCCTTCATTTGCATAAAAGAGTTTGAGCATTATTTGGTTATCAATTTAGCTTTTGTTTTAACATCTGCCATTATCAATTTCTCTTTAGAGAAATTTCAAGACCTTCCAAGATTCCACATGGCTTAAACAGAATGCAAGTTGTCAAAACAAAACCCTCCTGGCCCTTCAAGGGTACATGAGGGAGGGCTGAAGAAGGGTCTGCTGGGTGCCTCACCTTCTAGGCCACTTGGGCCAGGATCCTGTATGTGGTATTGTTTGGATAAGATTCCTGAGCTCCTCTTGGCAATATCAGAAAATATGCCCACGGTCCCAGGAGTCTCTGGGATTGGTAGTGGTCAGGAAGGGAGGGGATAAGAATTTGATGCTACAGGCTGGGTGTGGTGGCTTATGCCTGTAATCACAGCACTTTGGGAGGCCAAGGTGGGCAGATCATTTGAGGTCAGGAGTTTGAGACCAGCCTGGCCAACGTGGTGAAACCTCATCTCTACCAAAAATACAATAAGTAACTGGGTGTGGTGGTGGGCACCTGCAGTCCTAGCTATTCGGGAGGCAGAGGCAGGAGAATCACTTGAACCTGGAAGGTGGAGGTTGCAGTGAGCCGAAATTGCACCACTGCTCTCCAGCCTGGGTGACAGAGCGACTCTGTCTCAAAAAAAGAATTTGATGCTACAAAAAAAAAAAAAAATTTTCTCTGGAGAAGGAGAGACATGATGAGAGCTGTCTTCAAATATCGAAAGAACCATCCTGTAAAAGAAAGCACAAACTTGATCTTTGTTACTCCAGAGGAAAAAATCAGAAACAGCAGGCAGAAGTTACACAAATGCTGGTTCCAGCTCAATTTAAGAAAGTCATTGCTAATGACTTAAGTGATTCAACAAAGAAAAGGGCTATTCAGGCAGTAGTAAACTCCCTGGGCAGGTAGTATTCAAGCAGAGGCCATGTGTCTATCTGCTAGGATGCTACCAAAAATTTTATTGGCCAGATGGACAGTTGGGATAAATGTTCTTTCTAAAGATCCTTCTAACACCATAGGAGTCTCTATGCATGCATGGGACAACATCAAATTTAAGTAGGCTCAATCTCATAGGGCCTCAACTAACTTTACAGAATTTAAAAATCTGATTACTGCAATGGCATGCCACTTTGGGATTATGTCATTGTATTTCCTTCAGCAAGCTCCAAACATTTTGCACGTCTTTTTCCTATCATCTGGCATTGTAGGCAAGGCATGATTCTCTACTGATTGTGAAACAAAGGTCCCCAAAAGATGTGACTTCCAGGAGTCATACTGAATTTGTGGGGGAATTTAAAGCAGAACACAAGTTTCCTGACCCACAACCCAACTCCAGTGACCACCCTCACAATGCAAAACAGGCTCCATTGCTCTGGGATAGAAGAGGCTAACTTGACCAATTTGGAAATCCTCTCACTGTGTTGAGATGAGTAGAAAACAGAATGTGGACTTTCCAAGTTCAAAGTCTATTTCCTACTGGGAAAATGAGACATCTGGTTTGTAATTTAAAAAGATGGATCCTGAGGGATCTGTGACAATAAATTGCTTTTCTAAATCTGCCTTTTAGAAATTTAAACACACATTCGTCAGAAACATATGGATTGGATATGCAAAAACCTGGGATGCTGTTGGATTGGCAAACAATGAGAGAATCTTAGAATAATGTGATAGAAGAGATTTCTAAATGTTTGATTATCTATTCTGTCTTCCCTCTAGCCTAGCTATCTTGCCTCCATCAAGCAAGAACTCTGTAATGAGGGCCTATTTTGTTCTCAGCACCTGTTGTGTTGGGTGGCAGTTAACAAAAAGCAGGCCAAAAATTAGTCAGTTTTCAGTAAAATAGTCATATTATGCTGAAGAAGATATCCTGTGGGCTAACCTTGGTCTAATGACATGCAACTACAAGGAACATCAAGGGGCCAAACTGCAATTAACTGTGAACCCCATTGTCTTCTGGGAAATAGGGAAAAATTCCATTGTGCCCACTGAGTATTATAATACAGGGTTGAGCTGAGAAGGGTGGGTGTGGGAGGTACAGAAAATATATGGACAGGGACCCCTCAATTAAATGGCTTACTGTTAATTTTGACTTTTCTGATTAATTTCTATGAATAATCCATTTTTGCATTAAAGTTACCTGAAACAAAAATGTGGCTATATCAGAGGCCTTAGAGATGCCTTGTTCAAGACTGGGTGTGGTGGCTCATGCCTGTAGTCCTAGCACTCAGGGAGGCCTAGGCAAGAGCATCACTTGAGCCCAGGAGTTCGAGGTTGCAGTGAGCTATGATTGTGCCACTGTACTCCAGCCTGGATGACAGAGGGAGACCCTGTCTCTTTAAAAAAAAAAAAAGTGCTGGTTCAATCTCTCAAGGCATGCATATGTGGGGATGTGTGTGTTGGTTTATCACTCATCAATGGATGTTTATAAACACAGTCCTTCACTAACCACACGTTGTCAGTCTTATAGCCAGACTGTCAGTTCTAGCATTGGCTCACTTGGAAAGAGGCTCATGGAGACCCAAATCCAGGTCACCTCTGGAGCAGAGGCAGGCTTGGGAAAAATCAAATAGTTTGTTCTACACTTCAAAGGAGCAGAAAGAAGACTGGTTTCAAGAATCTAAGAGGACTAAAACAGATTTCCATAAGAAAATTCAATTCGAGTTGTAAGGAACTGTAGCTCTTTTTGAAAATCAGTCAATCACTTGGAAAGTATGGACCACAGATTTTTTTAAAGATGCTGATAAAATGTAAAATTTGAAGGATGGCTGTATCTTTCCATTCAAAGAATAAGTATAGATCACAGGTTAAGTATATATTTTGCTTAAATTTCTATAGCAGAAAACAGGAAAATTAAAAAGCTTTTAGTGTTTTGGTGAAATTAGAGGTAAATATTTTTAAAGTATTTATAATGGAATACTAGATAGCTATTTTTAAAAAGAATGAAATGTGACTGAAAAATATACAAGTTCTGTGTTGTTTTAATTTAATTTTATTTATTTAAATTTTTTTTTTTTTGAGATGGAGCTTTGCTCTTGTCACCCAGGCTGGAGTGCAATGGCACAGTCTTGGCTTACTGCAACCTCCGCCTCCTGGGTTCAAGCGATTCTCCTGCCTCAGCCTCCCAAGTAGCTGGGATTACAGGTGCCCACCACCACGCCTAGCTAATTTTTTGTATTTTTATTAGAGACGGGGTTTCACCATGTTTTTCAGGCTGGTCTTGAACTCCTGACCTCAGGTAATCAACCCTCCTTGGCCTCCCAAAGTGCTGGGATTACAGGCATGAGTGACCACGCTCTGCCTGTTTTAATTTAAGTTCCAGAATACATGTGCAGGACGTGCAGGTTTGTCACATAAGTAAATGTGTACCATGGTGTTTTGCTGCACTTATCAACCAATCACATAGATATTAAGCCCAGCATGCAGTAGCTATTTATCCCGCTACCTTCCCGACAGGCCCAGTATGTGTTGTTCCCCTCTCTCTGTCCATGTGTCTGTGTGTTCTCATTGTTCATCTCCCCCTTATAAGTGAGAACATGCAGTGTTTGGTTTTCTTTCCCTGTGTTGGTTTCCTGAGGATAATGGCTTTCAGCTCCATCCATGTCCTTGCAAAGGACGTGGTCTCGTTCCTTTTCATGGCTGCATAGTAAGAATATAGGAATTACTTGAAATTTTTGCATCTAAGTCTGAAGTTATTTCAAAATACAATTTGTTAAAAGAGTGCTCTAAATTTTTTTCAGAATACACGAACAAGCAAGTTCATAGCAGCACTATTCATAATAGTCTCAAACTGAATGTCCATCAACAGTAAAATGGAAAAATAATGTGTCACATTTCAGTAACATGGAATGCTACACAGCAGTGAGAAAAAAAGTACAGCTACACAAGGTGGATGGATTTCACAGACATACTGTCCAGTAGAAGAAACAAGACACAAAGATACATGTTATATGATTCTATTTATGTGGAGTTCAAAAAGAGGCAGAACTAAGCTCTGGTGATGGATGGCAGAATGGAGGTTATCTTTGAGCAGGGTGTGTTGACTGAATGAAGGGGCTGTGATTTCCTGGAATTATCACAATTCATGGAGCTTTCAGGTGGAATTTGAGCACTTGCCTGAATGCAAACTGGACCTCCATAAACAATTCAAACTTTTTCGAAAGGAACAAAAAGCATCATACTTGACATCTCCATCTTTGGCTCTTCTTCCCCTATTTGTCATTCCTCAGATCAATCATCTCATATTTTATCCTTTTCTGTTTTCTGAGTTCTAACAAAGACAGCATTTATTTATCCCAGTATGGTAGTGTGGGCTGTGCACCCGTATGTCTGCTTCACCAGATTGTAAGTTCCTAGAGGACAAGGAGCATATCATTATCATCTTATCCCCAGTATGTGGTAGACACCTGGTCCCAAGCCTTAGAGACCTTACTCTGGCCCTTCCCTAGATGTAGCCCTCATAGAAGCAGAAATCCACTGGACCAAAAGATTGTGTCCAACCAGAGTCCATGCCCTTCCTTTCTAGTGCATGCTCTGACTACCCAGGTCCTGGGAATTCTCTGGCTAAAGGGCTTTGTGCCTTCTTTCAGGGTCTGTGTGGGTCTCTATCCCCAGTCCATCCTCCCAAGGGTGGAACCCCTTGGACAGGAGGACCGGGGTGTTTACCTGCATGTGTGAGAGGCCCCTCATAGTACAAGATGGAGTTAGAGTGGGAGAGAAGGGGGTCAAAAGTCAGGCTGGGAGCTGGGAGCCTAGGACCGCCCCATCTGTCCTGTCATGTTTTGGCATGAAACTCTGAGAAATTCAAGAATTTAAAACTTGATCCTAGTTTCCAGATCATTATGAAGATATACTTTGTTTGTAAAGGTAGGAGAACAGAACACACTTTATTAAATGCTGTTAATTTATAACTTGCAAATCTTCAGACATATGGTAGGTGGAGCTGAGTCCCTTTGTACATTTGCCCTGGGCCCCACATGTGTCATGGGCAGGCTTCTCTGACACGTAGTAACTACTCGATACATAATTAGCTAAATGAATAGCATGGGCTGCTATTCGCATTTCGGATTTGCATTTCTATCACTGGCTCTAAATGTGATTGCACGAGTAAGTCCTATCCACTTATTCCAGAGCAATTCATATCACTGATAATGACATATTAAAGATGACTACATTTCTGGTTAATCAAGCTAACCTGCCTGTTCCCACCACCACCACCCAGATACACACAAACATCCATGATAAAAGTTTTACTTTATTTTCTGTTTATCACATTCAAGGATTGTTCTAGCCTAGAACTGGGTTTCTCATTCCTACTTTATGATCCTTTACGCAATCAATTGGCACATGTAAAGTTTTTGAACTTCTTTTCCTTTTACTTGCATTCAAGGGCTTTAAACAGATGGTTGCTGCTGCAGATCTAGCCTCTGAGCAAGGCATGCTCTCCTGGGCTTCTGATTGCTACTTCTAGGTGTGGGGCATGTGTGGAAAGCTTGCATTTTAATCTAGGTTTTAGAGGTGGTGAGAAGTATACCTTGGCAGAGAGGAAAAGGGAAGACATTTGAAATAGAGGACCTGGAGTCAGTACAGATGCAGTAATAGAATGAACATGTTCTGGGCGAATGACAGAAAGCAGAAGAGCTTGATGAATGCAGAGGGTCTGTAAAGGCATCTGACTGGTTCACAGGCATGTCCCCAGCACCTAGCTCAGTGCATAGCATGTAGTAGGCACACAATAAACATGAACTGGATGAAAAAATTAAATGAATCAGTGATGTGGGGAGTGCAGTTGTGAAAAAAAGAGATTGAAGTGTTTGTTTGGACTTGGTGCTAAAGGCAATGGGGAGTCACTGAAAATTCTTGAGCAGAAGAGTAACTTGGTAATGAAGTGTCTTAGGAAGATGTATTTGACATAAAGGAGATACTAGAGGCAAGGAGTTCAGGAATAGAAGGTTTCAGTGATTTGCTCTGCTTTCCCTAGTGTCATGTATCGCTTCTGTGATTTTTATCAAGTGAGATCTCAATGCTGGACGGAAGAAAAAGAGTGATTGTGAGTCATCGTTCAATTTTCCATGTTCTAGATTTTGCATTAGCTCCTTATTGCAGGGCCTGGATTTGGAGCCATATGCCACATGACAGGTTTTTCATATTGAGTGAGTCATAGGGCTTAACACTATGGAGGCGAAGAGCTGTCCATCAGAGTAATCGAACCCAATATATGGAAAGGTGTTTATGACTCATTGCAAGGACCATTTTCTAGCCTGCAATGTGAATCACCAAATGCACTTCACAGCCCAGTGTCTTTTGTATCGGCCACTGGATTTCTGAAGATATGTTTCCACAGGACTAATTTGCAAACACACAGCAAATTCCACTAGGAATATTCCATGAATGCCTTAAATTGTCAAGAGCTCCCCACCCAATTTACTTGAACTAATAGAATTGGCACCCTTTGCAATATTTGCACTGGAGCATGCACACTGCTCCATCAAATGAGGTAGATACAAACGGGTGTGTATTCTGGCAGCTCAGCAAAACCTGCATAGTGCCCAGAACAGAGACAGTGCAGCTCTATGTCTCATGGCCCAGAGACCAGGTTAATAACAAAAGCAGTTACCATTTATATGCACTTACTATATGCCACGCCCCATGAAGCACTTGGTAGATGTTATCTGATTCCATCTTCACAGCCACCCTGTTAGGTATGGGCTTTTATTATCCAATTTTGCAGAAAACCGGTGAAAATATTAAGCAAATCAGAAAGACTAAGCTAGGACTAACACCCCAAATCTGACCAGCTATCAGAAGGGCTGCTGCTTATTTAACCTGGGCATGTTAGTCTTCCTGAGCCTCAGTTTCCCCATTTATAAAACAAGGATATTAAATAATAGTACCTACCTCAGAGAGTTGTTGAAAAGATCAGATTAGCAGACTGCCTGGCACCATATAAACACTCAATACATGGTAACTAACATCAGTGTTATTTTTCCAGCTTTGTTACAGTACAATTGACAACAATTGTATTTAAGGTGCACGACTTGATTTTTTTTTTTTTTTTTTTTTTTTTTTTTTGAGACAGGGCCTCACTCTGTCGCCCAGACTGGAGTGCAGTGGCATGATCTTGGCTCACTCTGCCTCCCAGGCTCAAGTGATTCTCTGGCCTCAGTCTCCCGAATAGCTGGGATGACAGATATGTGCCACTACCACCCAGCTAATTTTTGTATTTTCAGTAGAGACAGGGTTTCACCATGTTGGCCAGACTGATCTCAAACTCTTGACCTCAAATGATCCACCTGCCTCAGCCACCCAAAGTGCTGGGATTACAGGTGTGAGCCACCATACCCAGCCCACAATTTTATGTTTTGATATATGTATACATTGTGAAGTGATCACCACGATTAAGCTAATTAACATCTCCATCACCACACATAGTTACTACTTTCTTTTTTGTGTGATGAAAACACTAAAGATGTACCTTTTTAGTAAATTTCAAGTATACACTACTGTGTTGTTAACTATAGGCATGGTGTTGTACAGAAGATTTCTACAGTTTATTCATCTAGCATAACTGAAATCCTATATCCATTGAACAAGAACTCCTCATTTTCCCCATGCCCCAGTTCCTGGCAACCACTATTATATTCTCTGCTTCTATGAGTTTGACTGTTATAGATTCCATATAAAAGTGAGATCATTCAATATTTGTCTTTATGTGTCTGGCTTATTTCACTTAGCAGTGTCTTCCAGGTTCATCCGTATTGTCAAAAATGGCAGGCTTTCCTTATTTTTTAAGGCCAAATAATATTCCATTTTATAAATATAAGAACACATCCCCCACTTTCTTTATTCATTCATCTGTCAACCACACTTAACCACTAGGCCTTATGGCTTCTACCTTCAGAAGTCATCAATAGATCCTGGCTCTGTCACCAAAGTTGGGCAGTTGCAAACCACTTGGAACAAATACTAACAGTGCTAATGCAGATGAGTTACCTCCACTCTCTGGACTTTATTATCCTAGGCACCATCTTAAGAACTTGGATTTTCAAAATTATCTTCTGGAGAAAAGAAGAACAAGGAAGGGCCAGGCATGGTGGTTCACATCTGTAATCCCAGCACTTTGGGAGGCCAACGCAGGAGATCACCTGAGCCCAGGAGTTTGAGACCAGCCTGAGCAGCATAGTGAGACCCCCCTCTCTACAAAGAATTTAAAAAACTAGCCTGGCATGGTGGTGTACACCTGTGGTCCCAGCTACTTGGAAGGCTAAGGTGGGAGGGCCACTTGAGCCCAGTAAGTAGAGCCTGCAGTGAGCTGTGACTGTGCCACTGCACTCCAGCTTGGGTGACAGAGCAAGACCCCATCTGAAAGAAAGAAAGAAAGAGAGAGAGAGAGAGAGAGGAAAGAAAGAAAGAAAGAAAGAAAGAAAGAAAGAAAGAAAGAAAGAAAGAAAGAAAGAAA
>NW_012118077.1:1684165-1685469 GCF_000951035.1 Colobus angolensis palliatus
GAAGGAAGGAAGGAAGGAAGGAAGGAAGGAAGGAAGGAAGGAAGGAAGGAAGGAAGGAAACTAAAGGAATGGTTTGAGTTAACCTAAGTAAAGAACAAAAGTAAGAACCCAGTCCATTCTCAGCATGCTGTTGTAATTAAAAGCAAAGATTCAACCCAGTCCAAGAGACTAGATTACACTATTCTACATGAAAAAACAGCCAGAGCTGAGCTCACTGGATACAGCCACCACACCCACCGAGCCTGGAAGCCCACAAGAGAAACAACTTTATCAGGTCAACCAAAGTTCTTTGGCCTAGGTGTGTGGGCCTTTGCAGGTATTTTTCTGCCTGAACTTGAAAAAGATGCCCTAGTCACCTCTGCTATCAAAGCATACCCAAGTTGGAAAAGGCCATCCATCTTCTTATGGTGATTTGGAATCATCTACATGAGCTAGAAGCACATTGAGTCTAAAACCAATTACTACCTTAGGCCCAAGTTCTCAGGAAATCAGAGATAATATTATTTTATGAATGAGAGTTCACTTGTCACGTGGAATGTATAAATACATAGAATTTTAGAGAACAGATATATTATAAAAATTATGACAGCTCCAGATGATGGATCATGAATCATAATGGCAGAGAACCAGCTAGCTAGCATTACTGATTTAGCATATATTTTCCTCAGGAGTGGTCATCTCAAAACGGTTGCCATTTTGCTCTCTTGTTCTTTCTTTCTTCCTCTATGCCCCTGCATAGATTTTTTTTAACTTCTTTTTTTATTATTATACTTTAAGTTCTAGGGTACATGTGCACAACATGCAGGTTTGTTACATAAGTATACATGTGCCATGTTGATGTGCTGCACCCATTAACTCATCATTTACATTAGGTATATCTCCTAATGTTATCCTTCCCCTCTCCCTGCTCCCCACAACAGGCCCTGGTGTGTGATGTTCCCCTTCCTGTGTCCAAGTTTCTCATTGTTCAATTCCCACCTATGAGTGAGAACATGTGGTGTTTGGTTTTTTGTCCTTGCAATAGTTTGCTGAGAATGATGGTTTCCAGCTTCATCCATGTCCCTACAAAGGACATGAACTCATCCTTTTTATGGCTGCATAGTATTCCATGGTGCATATGTGCCACATTTTCTTAATCCAGTCTATCACTGATGGACATTTGGGTTGGTTCCAAGTCTTTGCTCTTGTGAATAGTGCTGCAATGAACATACGCGTGCATGTATCTTTATAGCAGCATGATTTATAATCCTTTGGGTATATACCCAGTAATGGGATGGCTGGGTCAAATGGTATTTCTAGTTCTA
>NW_012118077.1:1688341-1689194 GCF_000951035.1 Colobus angolensis palliatus
TATATTCTGTTGATTTGGGGTGGAGAGTTCTGTACATGTCTATTAGGTCTGCTTGGTGCAGAGCTGAGTTCAATTCCTGGATATCTTGGTTAACTTTCTGTCTCGTTGATCTGTCTAATGTTGACAGTGGGGTGTTAAAATCTCCCATTGTTACTATGTGGGAGTTTAAGTCTCTTTGTAGGTCTCTAAGGACTTGCTTTATGAATCTGGGTGCCCCTGTATTGGGTGCAAATATATTTAGGATAGTTAGCTCTTCTTGTTGAATTGATCCCTTTACGGTTATGTAGTGGCCTTCTTTGTCTCTTTTGATCTTTGTTGGTTTAAAGTCTGTTTTATCAGAGACTAGGATTGCAATGCCTGCCTTTTTTTTGATTTCCATTTGCTTGGTATTTCTTCCTCCATCCCTTTATTTTGAGTCTATGTGTGTCTCTGCACGTGAGATGGGTCTCCTGAATACAGCACACTTATGGGTCTTGACTCTATCCAATTTGCCAGTCTGTGTCTTTTAATTGGAGTATTTAGCCCATTTACATTTAAGGTTAATATTGTTAGGTGTGAATTTGATCCTGTCATTATGATGTTAGCTGGTTATTTTACTCATTAGTTGATGCAGTTTTTTCCTAGCATCGATGGTCTTTACAATTTGACATGTTTTTGCAGTGGCTGGTACCTGTTGTTCCTTTCCATGTGAGTGCTTCCTTCAGGAGCTCTTGTAGGGCAGGCCTGGTGGTGACAAACTCTCTCAGCATCTGCTTGTTTGTAAAGGATTTTATTTTTCCTTCACTTATGAAGCTTAGCTTGGCTGGATATGAAATTCTTGGTTGAAATTTCTTTTCTTTAAGAATGTTGAATA
>NW_012118077.1:1690029-1711380 GCF_000951035.1 Colobus angolensis palliatus
ATTTCTTTTCTTTAAGAATGTTGAATATTGGCCCCCACTCTCTTCTGGCTTGGAGAGTTTCTGCTGAGAGATCCACTGTTAGTCTGATGGGCTTCCCTTTGTGAGTAATCTGACCTTTCTCTCTGGCTGTCCTTAACATTTTTTCCTTCATTTCAACTTTGGTGAATCTGACAATTGTGTGTCTTGGAGTTGCTCTTCTTGAGGAGTATCTTTGTGGCATTTTTTGTATTTCTTGAATTTGAATGTTGGCCTGCCTTGCTAAGTTGGGGAAGTTCTCCCATATAATATCCTGTAGAGTGTTTTCCAACTTGATTCCATTCTCCCCGTCACTTTCAGGTACACCAATCAGACGTAGATTTGGTCTTTTCACATAGTCCCGTATTTCTTGGAGCCTTTGTTCATTTCTTTTTACTCTTTTTGCTCTAAACTTCTGTTCTCGCTTCATTTCATTCATTTGATCTTCAATCACTAATGACCTTTCTTCCAGTTGATTGAATTGGTTACTGAAGCTTGTGCATTCGTCACGTAGTTCTCATGCCATGATTTTCAGCTCCATCAGGTCATTTAAGGACTTCTCTACACTGGTTATTCAGTTAGCCATTTGTCTAATCTTTTTTCAAGGTTTTTAGCTTCTTTGCAATGGGTTCAAACGTCCTCCTTTAGCTTGGAGAAGTTTGATCGTCTGAAGCCTTCTTCTCTCAACTCGTCAAAGTCATTCTCCATCCTGCTTTGTTCCGTTGCTGGCAAAGATCTGAGTTCCTTTGGAGGGGGAGAGGCGCTCTGATTTTTAGAATTTTCAGCTTTTCTGCTCTGTTTTTTCAACATCTTTGTGGTTTTATCTACCTTTGGTCTTTGATGATGGCGACATACATATGGGGTTTTGGTGTGGACATCCTTTGTTTGTTAGTTTTCCTTCTAACAGTCAGGACCTCAGCTGCAGGTCTGCTGGCGTTTGCTGGGGGTCCACTCCAGACCCTGTTTGCCTGGGTATCAGCAGTGGAGGCTGCAGAGCAGATAATATTGCTGAACAGCAAATGTTGCTGCCTGATCATTCCTCTGGAAGCTTTGTCTCAGAGGGGTACCCGGCTGTGTGAGGTGTCAGTCGGCCCCTACTTGGGAGTGCATCCCGGTTAGGCTGTTCAGGTGTCAGGGACCCACTTGAGGACGCAGTCTGTCCGTTCTCAGATCTCAAACTCCATGCTTGGAGAACCACTATTCTATTCAAAGCTGTCAGACAGGGACATTTAAGTCTGCAGAGGTTTCTGCTGTCTTTTGTTTGGCTATGCCCTGTCCCCAGAGGCGGACTCTACAGAGGCAGGCAGGCCTCTTTGAGCTGCAGTGGGCTCCACCCAGTTCGAGCTTCCCGGCTGCTTTGTTTACCTACTCAAGCCTCAGCAATGGCGGGCGCCCCTTTCGCAGCCTCGCTGCGGCCTTGCAATTCAATCTCAGACTGCTGTGCTAGTAATGAGTGAGGCTCTGTGGGCGTGGGACCCTCCGAGCCAGGAGCAGGATATTATCTCCTGGTGTGCCATTTGCTAAGACCACTGGAAAAGCGCAGTATTAGGGTGGGAGTGACCCAATTTTCCAGGTGTCATCTGTCACAGCTTCCCTTGGCTAGGAAAGGGGATTCCCTGACCCCTTGCACTTCCTGGGTGAGGCAATGCCTCACCCTGCTTCAGCTCATGCTCAGTGGGCTGCTCCCACTGTCCTGCACCCACTGTCTGACAAGCTGCAGTGAGATGAACCAGGTACCTCATTTGGAAATGCAGAAATCACCCATCTTCTGCATCGCTCATGCTGGGAGCTGGAGGCTGGAGCTGTTCCTGTTCAGCCATCTTGGAACCATCAGTCGCCCCTGCATAGATTTTAATGCCCAACCTGAGCCTCTCTACTTCCAGGATGCCTCTTCTGACCAACTGCTATAGTTTTCCTTATTTGCACAACTCATCTCACATGCCATCATTCACTATGTTGTGCTATTTCTATACAATTGTCTAGGACTGTGATTAACACTAATCGCCATTTTCTTAGCTGTTCATGTATGTATGTCTTCTCACTTCTAGTTCTTAATGACTGAGATTGTATAGTTCTACAAATTACTATTTTTCCCGAATGTTTCTAAAAAGACTTCAAGATGGCTGGGCCTGTTGTCCTATAATTATTTGTATCTTTCACAGAATTTAGCATAGTTATACCTAAAGAAAGTAAGTCATAAATGCTTGTTGAGTGGAAGAATGAACACAGGATGAGTCATTGATCCATAAAAATCCAGTACATGGATTTGGAACCTTATTCTCAGCCTTATACTGAGAATCAAAGGAAGGCTTCTTCCCTTCTCTGGCTACTCTAAGCTAAACATGTATAGCACAGGCAGGGGTGACCCAAAGGTTCATAGCACAGGAGAGCAGCAGCATTCAAGGACCCAGGAAGGATCATCAGATTTCACAATTACCTTCTTCTCCATGACTTTCAGTATTTAGGACTTTCAGATAAACATACAGACATGGACAATCACGTATCCCTTTAAGCAAACACCCGCGTTTACTAAATAAATAAACCTTCCTTGCTATTCTAAACACATTAAGAACTCTCCTGCCTTGGGGTCTTTGCACTTGCTCTTCCCTCTACTGGGAAAGCCCTTTTCTTCAAATCTCTCCACGACTCACTCTCACTGTCCTGTGTTTTCAGGTCTCAGCTCAATAGACACTTCCTATATGAGGTCTTCCCTGATCACTCAATGTCTCACTCCCCCAAAAGTCCTCATCCACCAACCCTGCCTGAATTTTTCTTTAGAACTTGTCACCACTTGACTTCGTGTATATTTACTGGCTTGTTTATTATTGACTCTCTCCCTCTTTGAGAGTGTAAGCTCCATGTGGTGGAGGGTAGTACTTTGTCTTTCTTGTTCACTGTATTCCCAGCACTTAGCATAATTCTTTGAGTGGGTAATAGTAACAGCTCCAGTATAGGGAGATATTAAATAACATCCTAAGACTTTGCTGTGTTCCAGGCATAATGCTAAGAATTTTGCACAAGGTATTTTATTTAATTCCTACAACAGTCCTGTAAGGGAGTGCTTTTTGTTTGTTTGTTTTGAGGCAGGGTCTCTGTCACCCAGGCTGGAGTGCAGTGGCATGATCTCAGCACACTGCAGCCTCTGCTTCCCGGGCTCAAGCAATCCTTCCACCTCAGCCTTGTGAGTAGCTAGGATGGCAGGAGCAGGCCACCATGCCTGGCTAAGGGAGTGCTTTTAATATCCCCATTTTACAAATAAGAAAACTGAAGCTCGTAGAAGTTAAGCGACATCTTACAGCTAGTAAGTCATGGTCTGACTATTCTGACCATGTACCCTAAGTGGGTTACAGGAAGGGGATTGTGCAGGCATTGAAGATCAGATACACAGGATAAGCAAAGATCTAACTGAGCATGGGCAGTTAGGAGAGTGTTTATATTACTGGGAGAATGGATGTGGGGTGAGAGAGGACTGAGGAAGGGGATCATGAGTAGAACTAGGAAATGGCCATAATAGAGTTTGAATCCATGACCCTCTAGCACCAATATCTGTGCTATAGACCACTATATAAGAGTAATCAGCCTCCTACTGGAATGTCCTTTCCCTCCATCTCTGCCCACCTGTCAGGATCCAGCTCAAATGCAGCCTTCTCGATAATCAGTGATCATGTGTTCACTGATCCTGTCCCTCTCTAACAGGTAATGGGCTCTCTTGCTGCTACCAGGTGAGAAATATGGGAAAACGTTAGAGTTGGGTGCAATGTAGTGTTGAGAACACTGGGATCAGTTAGCACTGGGCTGGATGTTGTAGAAAGGACCCAGATTTGTACTTGGGGGTTTGCACTTGTTAGGTTGCCAATATTCTGCAAAGTCCAGTGCAAAGAAATAACAAAGTAACTCATACCCATCTCCTGATTGGTCAGAGCAAGCTAAATGCAAACTACAAGTTGAAAACAAATATGGTAAACAACAAAGTACTGTACGGCAGCCACCTGGATTGATGCCAGTAACAAATTCTAACAGTACAGCAACCATCCTTTCCAGTCTTTTGCATATCCTTGCTTCCTCCTAAGAAGTTCTTTCCTCTTATCTGTGCCATGGAAATCTTACTCCACTCTTCGACCTCCTCTCTGAAGCCTTTTCTAATTTCATGCTCTCCCACCCCCAACAGAGAGACTCAGCAGAGGTGTTACTATTGGATGGGGGACATGGGGAGGCCACACCATTTTTAAGTGGCAGAGATGGGATGGGAGCCCGGTCTACCTGCAAAATCCATACTCTTTCCATGTAGCATTTTGCTTGTTACCTGGCATTAAGGGCTGTGCACTCTAATTCCACATCAGTTGAGTCTGTGGAATGGGCAGTAAAATACACAGAAGAATGGATAACTATCCAGTGAGCATATGCAATTACAAGATACACTTAAGATCTCTTTCTCATGGCTATGGTCCCTCCCCACTTCATCCCTTTCCCTTTATCTTATAGTTGCTTGGCAGCAGCAATACTCAGAATGTTTTCCTGGGGTTCAGCAAAAATAGAAAAGCTGGACAAGAAAACAATGCTGTACAGGTGGGGGCTGTATAGGTAGAAGAGGTAACTATGGAGGCACCCTCTGGAACCCTTGGTAGGATGTCTTTGTCTAGGCCCAGGTTGAGTATATCCTACCTTTTGGGTGGTGTGCTGCAGGGACTAATCTTCCCAACTCTGACTATCCAAGACAGAAATTATGTCCTCTCCTTCTCCTTACTTTCTTTCTTTCTTTTCTTCTTCTTTTTTGGAACAGGGTCTCTCTGTTGCCCAGGCTGGAGTGCAGTGGTGCGATTATAGCTCACTGCAGCTTTGAACTCCTGGCCTCGAGCAATCCTCCCACCTCAGCCTCCCAAGTAGCTGGGACTACAGGCACACACCACCATGCCCACCTAAGTAAAAAAGAAAAAATTGTAGAGATGGAGTCTCACTATGTTGCCCAGGCTGGTCTCGAACTCCTAGCCTCAAGCAATCCTCTCACCTTGGCCTCCCACAGTGTTGGGATTACAGGCATCAGCCACTGCACCCCGCCCAGAGTGACTTCCTAACTCCAAATCTGAATTCCACTTCCGGTACCTACTAGACTAAAACCGGTCCCTTTCCTCTTTCCTGTTGCTCTGTCCATCTCCAAACCCAACCCCATGCCTCCACATCCCTTTGACATATTGTCTTGACTCTTCTGGATACTACAAGGTGAAGGTTCTGAATTTACTGAACTGATTATCCGCCCAGGGACTATACCCTCCCACATATGCACTGGCAGAAGAGGAAGCTGTTTGAGAGGAGAGGACCATTATGAAATTAAATAATAGAAGAGGCTTGAGAAACATGCAAGCTCCAAAGTAGAATTCTCTAGCCAGGATTCTCAACATGTGGTCCATGGACCACCATCCTCAAAATTGCCTAAGGAGCTTGTTAAAAATATAGAATCTCAGGCCCCAAGCCCAGACCTACTGAATCTGCATTTTAACAAGCTCCCTAGTTGATTCCAGTATGCACTAAAGTTAGAGACCCATTTCCTTTATCGGTCTTAACTGCTTAAACCAGTGGTTCACAGACTTGGCCACACATCAGAATAACATGGTGAGCTCAAGAAAAATATTGGCTCCTGGGTCCCACCCCTAACAATTGTGATTCAATTGGTCTGTGGCGGGCCTAGACATTTGAGAATTTTAAAAACTTCCCAGGTAATTTTAATGTCCTGCCATAGTTGTAAACTACTGGTGTAGAGGAAACCCATGAAGCTGCATAGATAAGAGCTCCTCCATCCAAGGCTGTGTTTTCTGTGTGATTGTGTGTGCTTGTGTATGTGTGTTCAAAAATGTTAAAATTTCTGCTGGGCCTGAGGTGTAAAGCAACATCTTCTGGGCAGATTTGGGAATTTCATTGGGGGTGACAACAGGCACTCCCAGGAAAAATATGCAGTGTGCTGACTGGTCCACTGAGAGAAATTATCATCTCGTATCACTCATTTGCCCAATCACCCTCAGGGATCGGGGCCACAGATGCATCCCTGGCATGGATGACCTGGCAGTGCCCACCCTTAGCACTGTGTCATTTGTACCATTAAAGTTGTATCCTCTCTGTTGTGCTCATTTGAGGCTCTCTTAAGATCTGGTGATTAATATAAAGGTGAAGATCCAAAGAGTTGACTTTTGTTTCTATCTGCACTGCCCACCCCGCAAAGAAACAAGATTTGCCTTAAGTGCCCCCAAGTTCATGGTTTCAGCCACATAAAAGGCTCCTGACCCATTTATGTGTCTCAGCTGTGATTGATGAATAGCCATTCATCCTCCTGTGACTGGAGTTGCTGCTTGTTGTCATACTAGGTAAAGCAATTGTATAAATTACCTCTCATCCAAGTCACAAAATATATTTGCCAAAATGATTTCTTCTAAAATTGTAAAAGTGAAAATAGAGTGCACAGAGAGAAATTGAGTTTGCTCCAAGGAGCTATGAATGCACCATTAAGAAAGCCTCGAAAACAGATTAGCAATCCATCTAGTGTGTTTGCACATCGTTTAGTGCCATTTTGGGGCATTTCTGAAAATGTCAGTCACAGTGGGGAGGGAGAGGAGGAGGTTCTATTGGCCATTAAGATGATATACCAAGAGGCTGTGATTATCAGGGCATGCAGTGGGGCAGCGCTTCACCAGCTCTGACCTCAGCTCAGTGAGAATTGCAAAAGCTCCAAAGTTTAATAAAAATCAGTGATTGGATTCCAGTGCCAGGGGGTTTGATAAAGCATCGTTATAAGCTTCAGGCCATGTTCTCTGAACAAAACAACTGTCTATATTCTTGAATATACCCCCCTACACACACACACACACAGACACAACCCCTCACCAAAGAAAACTGACAAACGGACAAACTCATATTTTCTAAGCCAATCTGGGAAAAGATCTCAACTAAATATGGGACATCTTAGTTAAGTACTTGCTGAAAAGTCCCACTCTTTAGCATTCTTAAAACTAAGACAGACTGGGCACAGTGGCTCATTCCTGTAATCTCAGCACTTTAGGAGACTGAGGCAGGAGGATCACTTGAGGCCAGGAGTTCCATACCAGCTTGGGCAACATAGTGAGACTCCATCTCTATAAAAAATTAAAAATTATCTGTGCATGGTGGCACATACCTGTAATCCCAGCTACTTATGAAGCCGGGGTGGGAGGGTCACTTGAGCCCAGGAGTTCAAGGCTACAGTGAACCATGATTGCGCCATTGCACTCCAGCCTGGGCAACAGAGTGAGCCTGTCTCTAAAACAAGTAAAAAAAAAAAAAAAAATATCATCATGTTGTGACATAGTTACATTTTATATAAAATAATTCTTCTTTAGCAGGCTGTATATCTTCTATAACATTCTCTTTTACTGTTATTAGAAAATTATACTCCCAGCATTACAACTACATGTAATAAGACAGACTACACTTTCTTCCACCTCATTACATCTATATGTAGTAAAACAGACTACACTTTCTTCCACCTCTTGGTGAAAGGAATTTTGTCTACTCCCTATGCTTACCTTGTCCCAAAAGCTGAAAGTCTGGATTCTGGGGCTATTTTCCAAAATGACAGAGGATATCAAAGATCATGCAGAATAGATCAAAGTAAGTGTTCATAATGTAAATGCCTATTTCATTATGGAAGGGGCACACTCTGAATAAGACAAGGAGATAAAGCCCTAGATATCTGCCACACCACTAAGAAATGTTGAATGTGCTCGTCTGTTTCCTTTTTTTTTTCTTTTTCCTCAGGGAAAGTGTGAACAAAAGTCCCACTATCACAAATTATGCAGTCAAGTTTTTCACATTTTGGGAAATTGCAGGGGTCAGCACATCTGAGTGCAATGGATAAGGCTGGCCATGGAAAAACCACCTTTGTGATCATGGGTATTTCCACTGCCAGGTAAGTGTCTCAGATGATTCTTAATCCAGAGTTCATTACATTATTTTCTGTTTTGATCAGAATTGGAAAGCCATCATCAGGTTTGAGAGAATCTCTACAACGGTATAATACAAAGTCAATGAGGGAAGGGAGTTGTGTCTGTTTTGTTCACCAGTGTATCTCCTTAGTATAGCTAAGTGTATACTCCATTCTCATGCTGCTAATAAAGACATACACGAGACTGCGTAATTTGTAAAGGAAAGAGATTTAATGGACTTGCAGTTCAGCATGACTGGAAAGGCCTCAGGAAACTTATAATCATGGTGAAAAGGGGGAAGCAGGCATACCCTTCTTCACATGGCAGCAGGAAGAGAGGTGCCAAGCAAAAGGGAGAAAAGCCCCTTATAAAACCATCAGATCTCATGAGAACTCACTATCACGAGAACAGCATGGAGGTAACTGCCCCCATGATTCAGTTACCTCCCACCAGGTCCCTCCCATGGCAGGTGGGGATTATGAGAACTACAATTCAGGATGAGATTTGGGTGGGGAAACAGCCAAGCCATATCACTAAGTGTCTGGCAAATAGTAAGTACTCAACAATATTTTTCAATCGTGTTGAAACTGTAAAACAAACTGAGTTTAAAATCTAGGCAGCCATTGTAACCATACAGTCACCTGTTCCTAAAGTCAATAGAAAAAAGAACAGACCTTCTCCAACTCTATCCTGTGTCCCCTGTCCTTGGCCCCATTTTTTTCCTCTACCTGTGCTACAAATCCAGGTTGCATTCATATGGGTTGTGAATAAGAGCTCCACATCCCAGTCCTGAGCTGGCCACCATGACAGGGTGGCATAGAGGGGAAGGTACTTACTGGGACAGGACAATTGCTGGCAGAGCAGATGGGAAGGAAGGACAGTCTGCATCCCAGGGCTACTCACAGCTCTGGCAGGCACCATGCTTCTAGCCTCACAAAAGGCAACTCCAATAGGCTGATGCACACATGCAGAGGCTTCTCTCCCTCTCTGGCCACCAGCACAAGAGCTTTTCAGTTCCCAGAGCTGTGGAACAATTGGGAAACTCTAGGCAGGATCCACATGACACTGAGTACCAGAGTCAAAATAACTGGGGTCCACCAGAAAGAAGCCAG
This sequence comes from Colobus angolensis palliatus, assembly GCF_000951035.1. Lineage (NCBI taxonomy): Eukaryota > Metazoa > Chordata > Mammalia > Primates > Cercopithecidae > Colobus > Colobus angolensis. The sequence continues at coordinate 1,699,103 of NW_012118077.1, forward strand.
TTAACAGACTGGTCAAGACATAGTCAGTCCATTTTATACATTTTGATAATTCTAGATGTTGAAGAAGATTCCCTTCTTAGAATACTGCCTTGTTACAGCCTGATTATGTATTGACCAGAAATTAATTTCGCCAGCATAAAAGCAAAGGGATAATTTAGAAAATGATTTTTTTTTTTTTTGAGACAGGGTCTCACTGTGTTTCTGAGGCTGGAGTGCAGTGGCATGATCACAGCTCACTGTAGCCTCGACCTTTCAGGCTCAGGTGATTCTCCTACCTCAGTCCCCCAAGTAGCTGGGACTATACACATACACCACCACACCTGGCTAATTTTTGTATTTTTTGGTAAAGATGGGGTTTCACCATGTTGGGCAGGCTGGTCTCGAACTCCTGGGCTCAAGTGATTCTCCCACCTCAGCCTCCCAAAATGCTGGGATTGCAGGCATGAGCCACTGCATCTGGCCTAGAAAATAATTTGTATAAACTAAAACTATTGTAAAGGTCATGAAACAAGAAACAAGTGAAAGATAAAATAGAAAATGTGGGGGCTGAGAAAGCACCCCTAATCCCATGACCCTAAAAGTTGCTTTTTTAATTTTGCATTTTCCCTACCTCCAAGCCCCTTTCTTTATTCATACTTTAATTATATACATGGCATTTTAAAAATCATGTATTATGCCTTATTTACACAAGTAGTACATGTTCATAATAAAAAATTAACACAGAAAAATTAATACAGATAAGAACAATTATATAATATAAATAGTACATATTTATAATAAATATTTAATTTATTAATACCAATAAATGGTCTACAATCCTATTAATCAGAGATAACCATTGTTAACATTTTGGTTAACCACTGTTTAGTGTGTACTTCTTAATCTAACTATATGGGTATAGATAAAGATATTTTATGTATACACAAAGGTATACACACATGTGGCCAAATGCATACAGATCCCAAGTTTGCTATTTAAGAAAGTGCCTTTTTGGTTTAACAGTAGTTTGTGAACATATTTCCATATCAATAAATACATTATAGTAAGATGATATCTTATAACCTTTCCCAGCCTTGTAACTCCAGAATTATTATTTTATAATCCAATGATCAGGGATATTGCACTGAAAATACATTCATTACTCAAGTTATGACCCATTATCAATTCTGTATCCTGCACAGTACATGGGGAAGTACAGACATGTCTACCATTTATTAAATCTGCTTAATATGTACCATGCCTTGTGCCATTGTCACATTACAAATGTCTCTCACAACAACCCTGTGATATGGGTACCATTGTTCCTAGTGGATGAAGAAGCTGAGAGAAGCTCCGAGTGGGTATTGCAACCATTCTCAAACCTAGAAAAAGTAGAAGGGCTCCACATTGAAGACACATCTGTCTGACTTTCAAGCCCTCTCTTGTTCTCTGAGGGATTCATTTGGGAGTCGAGCTGTGGCAATTAGGATATGATTAGAGAATGGACTAGAGCAGAGTAGTAAGTAGGGACAGCAAGACCAACAAACAGTCTCAACTTCTGTTATATCAATGATAAGTCCCATGGGCTATGAGAAATTGCAGAGATCCCAATTGGGGGAGTAGTCATAGAAAGTTTCATGGGAAGGTGGTGTATTATGCAGTTCTTACATGGCTATAAAGAACTATGTGAGACTGGGTAATTTTTGAAGAAAAGAGGTTTAATTGGCTCATGTTCTAAAGGCTGTACAGAAAGCATGGTTGGGGAGGCCTCAGGAAACTTACAATCATGGTGTATTTTGTATTGACCAGAAATGAATTTGACCAGCATAAAAGCATAGGAATGATTTAGAAAAAAAAAGTATATATATATATATATAGAGAGAGAGAGAGAGGGGGTCTCGCTCTGTTGCCCAGAAAACAGGGAAGCAGGCATGTCCCTACATGTTTGGAGCAGGAGGAAGAGAGCGAAGGGGGAGGTGCTACATACCTTTAAACAACCAGGTCTCATGAAAACTCACTATCACGAGAACAGCAAGGGGGAAATTCACCCACATGATCCAATCACCTCCCACCAGGCCCTTTCTCCAACACTGGGGATTACAATTCAACATGAGATTTGGGTGAGGACACAGACTGAAACCATATCAGGTGGAATCAGAGATGGATCTTGAAGGATAAGCAAGGCCTGCACTTTGTATGGGGTGAGGAAGCAGCAAGAGCAAAGGCTTGGTGGTGGAAATTTAACATTCAGTGCTCTTGTCCTAGTAAGGAGACTCGTCTTATGAGAGGAAAGGGCTAGCGCTGGCAAGGAGTATGGCCAGATAAGGATGACTGCCTGCAAGTATGTTCCTGCACAGTGTCAATGAGAGTCACTCATACTCCGACAATATTTGGGAAGCCAAGATTTGTAGAACATTCTATTTCCATATGGTTAGTTAGTTATGAGTTTCAGAATTTGGAAACCTTGCAACCTTCAGAAAGAACCAGACTACCTATTAATGGATTACAGTTTCAAATGTCATTTCCCATTTCTGTCCAAATGAGGTTGAGACATTTTTGATGGAAAAAAACATCAAGCTTCTCATGACTAGTTTCTCACACAGTATCTGAATGATTTGGATCACTGATTGACTTGATGGTAGCCACTCAACACCAAGACAGAATCGTTTCCAATCATGTGGATTTTCAGCATCGAAGACAGATACTGATACTAACTGATAGACGTTGGGTTTCAGTGTTGAGCATGATTCTTAAATCTCTTCTTCTGATTAGCTTTGATAACTCCATGTCTTTAAATTTTGTTTTATTCTTTTGACACAGGATCTCACTCTGTCGCCCAGGCTGGAGTGCAGTGGTACAATCATGGCTCACTGCAGCCTTATACTCCTGGGCTCAAGCGATCCTCACACCTCAGCCTCCTGGTTAGCTGGGACTACAGGCATGAGCCAACATGCCCAGCTGATTTTTTTTTTTTTTTTTACTTTTAGTTGAGACAAGGTCTTGCTAAGTTGCCCAGGCTAGTTTCTAACTCCTGAGCTCAATCAGTCCTCCTGCCTTGGTCTCCCAAAGTGCTGGGATTACAGGCATGAGCCACCATGCCTCGCTCCATCTCTTTAAAAAGCAATCTTCCTTTTTAGTTTGATCTGTCATTTGTGTCTGACCCTCCCCAAAGAGTAGCTTTCTTTTGAACATCCTATGTGATGGACTACACACATTCTAAAACTAGGCTTCATCTTTTGATACAAACCAGCTTCCTGAATTCTGTGTGCAGGTATACACAGTTTCTGCACATTTTTGTCTACATGACACCAAAAACTGCTTTGGCTGCTTTATTTTTTATTTTTTTACTTTTCAACCAATGATTTTGGTGAGCAGATCCACCCTGAAGATAAGTAATAATACTTGTACTTGTTTCATTTCGACTACCCAACAGTGGCTAATGGTTCAAAGGTCATCAATAAGAGATTGGATTTGGTTTTAAAATTCTCTTTTAAAACCGCAGAAAACACAATGTTGCAGTGTTGCACTAGGCCCTGTCTATAATGTTTGGCTTGGATGCAGGTGAGAGGTTCTTCGGAAGGCTTGACACAACACAGTCTTCAAAGACTTTAGAAATTGGCACTTCCCTAGTTTGCTTTTAGCATCCAAATTTTGTTGCTGATCAGAGTTGACACTTATTCACAGAGGTGAAGATAGAAAGAATGAACCCTTGGGACAGCTAAGAAGGGTGGAGGAATTGGTCTGAAAGATTCATAAGGTGACCCAAGTTGAGGATTTCTTCGGCCAAATGGCTAGAACTGCTATTAATTCTTGCTGTCTTCAGATGTGTGGTAGTGAGTCATCTACTGGGGTATGATTAATCCTATTTTGTAGAAATGGACAGCACAAAGATTCCACCCGGTTCTTATATAACATACTGGCCCCAGAGCTCAACACACTCTCTTTCTGTAATAATTCTTAGCTACAGAGCACTTTACCAAGTTTGAATAATCATTAAGCTCAGTTCTTGAGGAAGAACGGAAGTGCCACCATACAAAGCTCAATCTTAGGGATCATATAGCAACACAGATCTTTCCATTTCATACAATCAGTCCTCTCAGAAGTTGGTTTTCTCATCAACCCAATTAGTGTGGTCCTATAATCTAGGAGTTGGAAGATGGAAAATTGAGTTCTGACCCTCATTAGCTGTTAGACTCTAACTGAAAAAATCATTTCACTTCTCTGAGCCTCAATTTTCTCATCTACAAAGTGGGCATCTATATATCTACCCTGCATATGTGTCAGCACTGCTGTATGAAACAAGATAACATACATAAAAGTACTTTGGAAATCATAGCTTATAACAAGTATAAGAGATTATTGTGATTACATTGGTTTTGTAAGGTATGTTATGGTTATGTTGCCAACAAAACCTAAATAACAATTTCTAATATAAAAATATTAAAAAAAAAACAAGCATTAAGTACACTATAAAAATGTGGAAATCTGGACATCAAGTTTTGGCACAATATGGCAATCTATGATCCCCAAACTCATTTGAGATAAACCAATAATACAAGAGAATTTTTTACTTCAGGAGCTTCCAAATGCGCACCCTGGCAGATGGTGCCCAGCTCTGAGTGATGCTGGGACCCTTGAAGCATTGCTAAATCCCACCACCCAGATGTTCTGTGCATCTGTCCCATGTTTAGAAAACTCCTAAATTTTCCATAAACTACCTAAGATAGTTTAAGATGGTATTTAAACTATCAAGGCAGTGGCATGGGAAACAAGCTCAAATCAAAGGAGTATGCCTTTTGTGCTGAGGGTCTAGAGCAGGGGTTGGCAACTTCTCTGAAGAGTCAGACACAACAAATTCCTTACATTGGGGTAAAGGGAACAGAGCAAGCACAGGTCTGGAAGTAGACAAAGATCACTAATCCGGATGGGCCTCCTTCGTGATAATATCTCACGTATACTACCATTTTAAGATCCATTTGAGCTAATAAGCACCTCTTTCTTTTAAAATGCAATGTCTGAGTCTGGGTGTGGTGTCTCACGCTGTAATCCCAACACTGGGAGGCTGAGGTGGGAGAATCACTTGAGCTCAGAAGTCTGAGACCAGCCTGGGCAACATACTGAGATCCTGGGCAACATAGTGAGACCTGGTCTCCACAAAAAAATACAAAAATTAGCTGGTTGTGGTGACATGTATCTGTAGCACCAGCTACTTGGGAGGCTGGGGTGGGAGGATTGTTTGAGCCTGGGAGGTAGGGGGTTGCAGTGAGCCGAGATTGCACCACTGCACTCCAGCCTGGGTGACAGAGTGAGACCCTGTCTCGAAAAAATATAAATAAATAAAATGTAATCTCTGTGAAGATAAGGTCTATCATCCACTTATACCTTAGTATAAGTGTCTTTAGTTAACCCTTAGTCATGTTCTTCTATCTGAGATCTGTTATAATGTAAGAATAAACATTTGGACTGAAGAGTAAGAGTAGTTTTAAAGTTTAGCATACTTTGGGGAAGGGCAGCTTGGAGTGGACAGTGAGAGGGAGACATCATACAGTTTCTGTGGGTAAGGCAAAGAAGGGCCACCAGGAAGCAGGAGCAAAGTGCAAAAATGGAAGATGAAGGACACGACAAGACCCAGGATATGTTCTCAGCTGTTCCTATAGGCAATTGAAAATAATAAAGACCTGAATTTTGGTATGCTAGCTGTGGGTGGCCAATGCCTAATCTGGAGAAATGACGGTGGGACTGAAACGTATTTCATGTTTTTTTTAGACACAGGATCTCAGTTTATCACCCAGACTGGAGTGCAGTGGCACAATCAAGGCCCACTGCAGCCTTGATCTCCTGAGCCCAAGTGATCCTCCCACCTCAACCTCCTGTGTAGCTAGGACTACAGGTGTGCACTACCATGCCTGGCTATTTTTTATTTTTATTTATTTTTTATTTTTGTAGAGACTGGGTCTCACTATGTTGCCCAGGCTGGTCTTGAACTCCTGGGCTCAAGTGATCCTCCCATCTCGGCTTCTCAAAGCACTGGGATTACAAGTACAAGCCACCACACCTGGCCAATGGGACTGAATATTAATTTGACTTCAAGGAAAACAGAGTAGAAGAAGAGGAAAGGACACTATGCACATAATAGTCCCCAGTCACTCACGATGATCTAAGCCACAAGGACCCCAGAACACCTTACATTTAGCCTGAGCCACAGACACAGCACAAGACTGAGTCAGTGTGGCCTTCAGTTCACTGAACCATGGCTGACAGTCCATCAGCAAAGCCATGCTTCATCCTTTGACTGAGGCAGCACAAGCTCACCAGGGCAAATGAAGTCTCTAGGTAAGCATAGGTTGTTCTTTTCAAGCAAGTAAGAAAAGAGTGAAAGTTTTGTAGCAGCCCCAACAGTGGATATCATTTTAAGCAAATTCTGTAGGCCAAAATCAACATTCGTGCATCAGGAAAATAAGATGGAGCAGTGGACAATACAGGGTTGGATGGACCTACAGACATGTGATAAAACAAGTATAGCAAAAAATTGGTGGCAAAATCTGGGTGATAAGTACATGGATGTTTACTGTAAAAATATTTAAGTTTACTGCATGTTTAAAATTGTTCATAATAGAGGGCAAGAGATTCTCCCTCAGAAAAAAAAATACACATTTGCAAAACTGATCTTTTAGGGCATAGTAAACTTTTCTAGAAAAGGATTTTCCGGATTAACTTTTAAACAAACCCATCACTTCTGAGGAGTGCAATACACAAATGAAGTGGATGTCATCCTTGCTGAAACTGTATTAGCAGATTCTTCATTTCCAGGGAGAGAAGGAACATGAAAAACATAGAGATGTCCAAAATTTCAGTGCAAATGTAACCAGTTTATAATTTTTTTATACAATGTCCCCAAAAACTTCAAGAAAGAAAATATTCCCTCAGTTTAAAATGCATGTTAAATTCTGCTTAAGTGTGTGTGTGTGGGTGGGTCTGTGTATGTGTGTGTGTGTGTCTTAAAATCTGTGGAAATTAACATGATTTATTTAACAAAAAGCAGACCACTGAGAGAGAAGGAAGGAAGAAACTGGCCAAGCAGGCAGTTAGGGTGGGTCCTCAGTTGAGCTCTTTCAAACAAAGAACAGCCTGCAGACACAGATAAGGGAACTTGCACAGGGGTGCTTGCCTAAGGTATGCCCACAGCCATATAGATAAGAAAGGCTATGCAGGAGACTTGCCTAGACATCCCTACAATGGAAAATTCCATCCCCTGACACATGTGCAGTAAGGGGAACAAAGCAATATGGAATAACTCAAGCAAAGGGCCCATATGTGCACTAGGAGGATGGGAAGGAGCTACCATAAATTTGCACCTCATGCAAATGAGACACCCAACCCTCATCAGTTTCTTATAAAAGCCTCTGTATTCAACTGTGAAGTGGCAACATTTTTGGGGGGATCCCTCTCTATGGCAGAGGGATTTCTCTCTTTCTTTTGCTTATTAAAGTCCTGCTGTATCCTCACCCTTGGAGTGTCTGCATCCTTGATTTCCTTGGCCATGAGACAAAGAACTTCGGGTGGCACCCCAGACAGCAAGGCTGTTTCACCATTACAGATCTGTGAGTTAAAGGGGGGTGAACAGAGATCTTGTGTGCAGAATTTCCTTTATGAGGAAACGAAAGTGAGGGATCAAAAACAGACCCACAAAAATTAGGTGAGGAAATACCTTCTAAATATGGGTTGAGAGGGTGGTCATTCAGGTTCATGCTGCTGGAATGAGTCTACATAATTGGACTGTCCTGTTCTTGCTGACTGTAGTGAAATAAGGCAATAAAAGTGCAGTCAGGGTTTTCTCTCTTCTGCTTGGAATCACGATACTGGGATATGGCTCGGCCTACAAAGTGCCTACCCATTTGATTTGCTCCTCCATACAGCACTGAGAATTTGAACGGCAATTGTAATTCTCATCTCACAGATGGAGACACAGAGACTCAGGGAGAGTCAGAAAGGTCACACAAAAAGGCTAGGGCTGGGCCCCGGGCCACAAACTCCCATTGCTTGGCACCTGATCACTGTCTCCATGGAGATTGAACCTAAGTGTCTTGGTGACTTCAGGTACTCTCATTAGGTGTAGGATTTCAAGCTATTCCAACATAGGTTTCAGCTACGCTAAGACAGCATTCCTTAAGACAGCTGAAGCCTTTCAAAGTACTAACTTTTCTGCCTGACTCTTATTCTTAGAAATGACACCTGGAAGCACAGCTTCCGTTACTCTAAGTGGCAACAACCTTTGCTTCTGCCTTAATTAGCTTGTTGTCTGTCTGGCAGGGGCAGGGCTGAGAAATTTGTATGTTTTAGGACTTTCAACTGCCAGAAGGCTAGAAGAGGCCCTTAAGTGGCCTTGCTCTAATAATCAGTACCTGGTGAGTCAAGAATGCCTTTGTGTGATAGAGCTCTGCTTCTCCCTACAGGATTTGCTAAGCAAAAGAGAGGATGTATTATTGTCAGAAATGATCTAGTCATTGAACTGTAGCTAGTGAAACTGCCTTTACAAAAATCCTAACAGTGAGAAAATTATGGCAGTGAAGGAGATCTGATCTGGTCAACCCTCATCTTGCCTTTGGCCTTCAAGCTGCCCTTAATTATTCCTGGGCTTAGGCCAAGCTAACTTTGGGAGACATTTAGTTTATAGTTCAAATGATAATAGTCCTTGCCCAAAACTCAACTGCCTTTGTAAAGCTAATGAGAAACCACCAGACTAGGAGGATAGAAAAGCCTGAATTTCACTAACGTATAGACATCAAGGATTGCCAGCCATTATTCTGGAGGTCACAAGATATGCAACTTTCCCAATTACTCCTGCACATAATATCACCATCGTAGAACCTAAGATTGGTCTTTTGAGATATCTTCTCAGGGTTTTTGCATGTCTGACCGAAGGTTCCACCTGGACCCACCAACTGCTCCTGTGGCCCCACCCAGAAGCGATCAGTCCAACAGGACAGATCCTTCAACTCCCTATTATTTCATCTCTGACCCAACCAGTCAGTACTGTCTATTCCTTAGCTCCCTGTCCAGCAAACTATCTTTGAAAACTCCTAACATCTGAGTTCCATGAAATTGATTTGAATAATAACTCCATCTTCTGTATGGTGTGGCCAGCCTCGCGTTAGTTAAACTCTTTACTGCAATGACACAATCTCTGTGAATTGATTTTGTTTGTGCAGTGGGCTGGAAGAACCCCTTGGGACCTACTCCCTAGGTTTTTGTATTCGGCATTATGGGAAAAATACTCACTCCTCTTTCTAGCCCTGAACACAGAAAAGCAAAGATGTTGGGAATGTCAAAATGGCAGGAGAAATTGTGCCTTTTAATCCAAAGGGATGTTTGGAGAAGAATGATCAGTCAGCTTTGTTTCCCCCCCAACCCCCCACCCCCTTGGCTCATTTCATAAAGGAAAAGGGGGAGGAAGAAAAGTTTGTCAGGATTTTGCAAATGAAAAACACGTCCATACTGACAGAAATAGACTGTTTTCTATTAAGGAATCTGGTCATGGGAACAATTGTATTTTTTGAATTTATCATGATGTTTATAAAACGATATTCCAGAAAAGATTAGAAGGAGAGATTTTGTGAAATAATTCCTCTAGCTTGGTTCTCTTTGTGAATGCCTCAATAAACAACGTTAGTCATACTGCTGTTGTTTTCTGTTGAACTTTGACCGGGAGATTTAAAAATTGCTGCAAGTGAGAGAAGACGGTTCTCCTCTATTTTCCAATTTGTGGTATTAGTGTTTTCTGTTTATTAAGTTCTCCATGCCACCTAGTGTTTACCTGAAGAAATACCAGATTGTTAACAAGTCCCCCAATCCTGTGCAGGGCTCCAAGTTCATGCAGTAACACAGTTAGACATGCTCTGTGTGACATCCCAACTGACTGAAAATTTTGTGATGATCTTCAACACTAACACATGTGACCCAATTCCTCTCCTTGAAGAAAACATTAACTTTTTTTCTTCTATAGCAAGCTTGTCCAACCTACAGCCCATGGGCGGCATGCAGCTCAGGACAGCTTATTGAATGCGGCCCAACACAAATTCGTAAACTTTATGAGATTGTTTTGCAATTTTTTTTTCCTCATCAGCTATCGTTAGTGTATTTTATGTGTGGCCAAAGACAATTCTTCTTCCAGTGTGGCCCAGGGAAGCCAAAAGATTGGGAACCCCTGGTCTATAGGACATAGTGGCATCAAAGAAGTCTAGAATTATCATGGTGGAAGGGACGTTCCAGACCTTTACACCCCAGCCCACTGTTGTGCCAGGAAGCCCTTGTGTACAATGCAGTGTTTCACAAGAGCCTCCCTGGAACATCAACTTTGCTCTTTACTTTTTTCTTTGAAAGTATCTGAAATATATGACTGGAAAGCCAGGAAGGGCCTGAAAACCATTCAGAGTCTCTGTTTCTCTCTGTGGCTGCAGCAGTAGGCAGAGAACGCACAAGAAAGAAAGGGCCTGTTTTATCTCTGGCAGGCGCTGGCCCAGCAGCAGGATCCAGGTCGTGCAGCTCATAGACCTCTAGCTAGAAGGGCTTGATTGAATTCCTCCTCCCTCTTCCTACCCTTCTCCAAAAACAACAAACCCCTTACAAACAAGGCCCATGATATTAGCAACAACAAAGCTGTCCTTTTCAAAATCTGTCTTCCATCATTTGCCTTCAGTAATTACCAAGGCCTTCTAAATGCTACCAAAAGCTGAGCTAGGGCTGGAGAGGGTGTAGGGGCAGGGAACAGAGCTGTAGGAATGAAGTCCAGTTTTGCAAAGGGACCCTGGCAATCCTGCTGTGGCCTGTTTCTGGGTTTACAGAAGTAGTGGTTGTCATAATTCTGGCAAACACATGCCCTGTATTTTATACAACAGTTCCAATTTCAAATAGTTTCCCTTGTCGTTCACGTAAGCACACTTGGCCCGGTCACATTATGGATTCTGTTCTTTTTTTTTTTAAGGGGGCTGCTTGGAAAATATGCTCACCATCTCATTAGAGCCACGGTCTAATAAGGAGGAATCTCTTTTCTGCCACATTTTGACAAACTTCCCCACTTACTGTTACTACTTCCCACAGGGCCTGAAGTGCTACAGGTTGCTGATAGGGTGAGGGCTTGCAAAGTCAGCTGGAGGCTTGAAGAGCTGGCAACCTTGATCGACACATTTGGAGCCAATAAAGCACATTCACTTTGGGCTAGTAAACATAAAATGGATCGGATTTTTTTTTGTTTGTTTCTGTGTATGCTGATCTGGGCAATTTGCAAATCTTACTACAACAGACGAAATACCATTAGCATGACCTTATGGAAACCCACATCTGTAGTGAGACAGGGAGCCAGTCATCACAAGCGTCTTCATGCAAGGCCCCAGAGGATATCTCCAGGAGGTGAGAGCTGCATTTGACAAACTCCACAGGCTCTGAATCGCCTGTCAGTTCTGCAGAGAAAAGCCAACATTCCTGCTGACCACACACCATACCCAATGCCCTTAATCAGAACTCTGTCACCATAACATGGAACTCTTGGGTCCTGCCTAACCCTTGATTTTGTTAGAGGCATTAAAAATAGGGGACCTCAGACCGGCTGGAGGGGAGGTGGTGCTATCAAAGTGGGGAAAAAAGACAAAGAGAGGAGCTGGGCATAGTGGCTCATGCCTGTAATCCCAGGGTTTGGGGAGGCCAAGATGGAGGATCGTTTGAGCCTAGGAGTTCAAGACAAGCCTGGGAAACATACAGAGACCCCATCTCTACAAAAGGTAGAAAACATAGCCAGACATGGTGGCAAATGCTGGTAGTCCTCAGGAGGCTGAGGCAGGAAGATAAGTTGAGGCCAGGAGTTTGAGACTAGCCTGGGCAACATAGTGAGATACCTGTCTCTACAAAAAATGAAAATTAAAAAAAAAAGCCAGGTGTGGTGGTGTGTGCCTGTAGTCCCAGCTACTCAGGAGGTTGAGGTGGGAGGATCACTTAAGCCCAGGAGTTTTAGGCTACAGTAAGCTATGATTGTACCACTGCACTCCAACCTGAATGAAAGAGCAAGATTCTGTTAGAAGGTAGGAAGGAAAAAAAGGAAAGAAAGAAAGAAAGAAAAAGAGGAAGGGAGGAAGGAGGAAGGAGAAAAGAAAGAAGGAAGAAAGGAAGATAAAAGAGAAAGACGAGAACAAAAAAAGGAAGGAAAAGAAGAAAAGAAAGAAGAAAGACAAAAGGAAGAAAGAAAAGGAGAGAAAGAAGAAAGGAAGGAAAGAAAGAAAAGGAAAGAAAGAAAAAGAAAAGAAGAAAAA
>NW_012118077.1:1711466-1741021 GCF_000951035.1 Colobus angolensis palliatus
AGGAAGGGAAGAGAAGAGGAAGGGAAGAGAGGAGAGAGGGAGGGAGCCAGCCAGAAGCAGAGGAGGGCAGAGGAAGGGCACACAGGACACCAGAGCAAGAGGTCAGAACTGAGAGACCTCCAACCACAGGCTCAGGGTCAGGGCAGGCCCAAGCAAGATGGGGAAGGAGGCAGCTATCTGCCAGGCCTCCCAGGCCTTCAAGCCACACCTGCCAATCAAGTCTCCCCAGCAGGATCTAAGGAAAAAGATGAGTGAGTATTCTGTTACTGCAAATATTCTCATTTCTTTGAGCTATATCACCATCTTCTGTCTCACTCTCTTTTTCTCTCTTTGTGAATCTCCTTCTTCCCCTTCCCCTGTTCTATCATTCTGTTAACCTGCCTTCTCCATGCATCTATTCATCTTTTTTCCTTTCTTTCATCTGGCAGCTCCAAAAGCACCTTCTGATCCATGGAGTTTCCAGTAGCTGCTCCCTTATTGCTGTGGAATCAGGGGTGCCAGGGTCCTTGAGCCTCAGAGTTGCTTCTTTGAAGGACAACCTACTTCTCTCCCCTGGACTCCCCTTTCCTGTGGCCACCATGCCCCAGACAGCAGGGCCTCCCCTAAAGACAGCTTGCTCTGGTGAGTAGAGTGGCTTCAGCAGGACCCAGTCCTTTGAGTCATGGTGTGGTCTGGGGGTCCAGGCCTCCAACTTTGGCAGGAGCAAGACTTGTAGCTCCACAACCCAGGGCTTTGGCAGCCCCTCCACAATTTCAGGGTACAGGCTCTGTGGCCTATATGGAATGCAGGTCCTGCTAAGAGCCCCCACCATTAACTGCCTGCTCTGGACTAAGTGACATCAAACTACAAAGTAGAACATTCCGGGCCGGGTGTGGTGGCTCACACTTGTAATCCTAGCACTTTGGGAGGTGGAGGCGGGTGGATCACCTGAGGTTATGAGTTCGAGATCAGCCTGGCCAACATGCCAAAACCCCATCTCTACTAAAAGTACAAAAATTAGCTGGGCGTGGTGGTGGGCACCTGTAATCCCAGCTACTCAGGAGGCTGAGGCTAAAGAATCGCTTGAACCTGGGAGGCAGAGGTTGCAGTGAGCTGAGATTGCACTATTGTACTTCAGCCTGGGCGACACAGTGAGACTCTGTCTCAAAGAAAAAAGCAGAACATTCCAAGCTGCTGTTCTTTAAAAGTAAACAAACAAATAAATAAATAAATAAATACTGCAATGTTTAAAAACCTCTAAAAAAGTATTTCCCAAACTTCTACTCCCTGTTCTTAACTTCAGTGGCTGCTTGGGGGAAATAGATCCCTTTAGTTTCTCTGCTCTGTTATGTTAACAAAATTGTTTCTCGAATGTTACCTTAGATTAATCTGGAGAGGAGAAAAACAGATCCAACTCTGTAGCCATCTCTTATTGCTACAGAATACGCGAGGGAAAATTTGCTGAAAGTAGATTTTCACACCATTGGGAGCCAATGAGTCAAAAATGGAAAAACTTAAAATATTTCAAATGTTGAAGTAGTGTCACTGACTTATTCTGCTAGGTTTTGCCTGGAATGAAGGTTGGTTCTCCAAAGTCAGAGACAGAGAAAGGAAAGGCAGCAATTGGATGGGAGACTCACTTAGGTCCAAGGGTCCCAATAACTGCTGGCAAAGTTAAAGGGTAGGAAAGGGCCATTGAATAGGGCCCAGCTCTGCAGCCCTATTCAGTGTCCCATTCAGTCCCTGTCTCCAAGGAGCAACCAGAAGTCAGGGGGAAGTCCTGACAGCTGCACTTTGCAACTTGGAAATAAAACTCCAAGGCTTTGATCTTTTCTTCTTCTTCCTTCATATTTAATCCTGTGTTTTTAATTTCCTTCTTCATTGCATATTTGACAAACCCAACTACTCAATCAGTGGAATGTTGTAAATAATGCACTGTGTTTCCTCCTCCAAACCCAAGAGGCTTGGGCCCATTTGACCTCTGTGGTTTATGCAAAACCACCATGGGCCCCTGAGGAAGATCTACATTTCCAAAAGTCACATAATCATTGACACTCACACTGAAAGGGGCAGTTGAGATCATTCTCATCCAGCCTCATCATTTTACAGATGAAACTACTGCCCAGAGAAACTGGGAGGCATGTGAAATGTCACAGGTTGAGACCCAAAACTCCCACCTCCCAATCCAAATTATTTAATAGCATTACCTTTCAAGGTTTAGTGGTTTGAATCCATGCCTGATTATGGATGTGTTTAAGGGGCCACGGTCATGCAATGTATTTTCTGACATGAGTGTGTATGTGTACACACACATATCCATAGACATGTAATCTCCACTTAGGATCAAAAGGAAAAAAACATCAGAACTCCCTGTTAAGTTAGTGACTCATGAATACCCAACCAAATCACCATGGGCACTGTGGCTTGTTTACATGAGACCTTGACAAACAACACATTTTATCTCTGGTCAAAAGCTACTGCTATCACTCTTTTGGGAGTAAAATCACAGGATATTCTCTGGGATGCCCACCCAAATCCCATAGCCATCCTATCTATGTTGCCTACCAAAAGGGCAACAGTGCCACTAAGGATGGTGTCTCTGACTCTGACATTAGCTCTGTCTCTACCGGTTTCCCCAGCTCTCCGATCTTCCTGACAGACCTGCTCTTTTCTGTCTCCTTCTCAGTGAGGGAGGAGATGAAGGCTTAATGGGGACTTCTCAACCTTGTCAGCATGAGATAGAGAAAGGGAGTTCACATCATGATCTCCATTGGTGGCCCTATTTGGGGAAGGTCTGATGTTACACCAGCTCCTCCTAACTTTCTCCTGTACCCTTCAACTTACATGTCCTTCTCAGATCAACCTTCCCTGCTGATATACATCCTATAATTGCTGATGCCGGGTGTTGGGGATCAGGCGGTTATATCCACACTAAACTCATGGTACCCCACTTCTTAAACCCTCCCCTTATGAGAAGAGCACCTGCTGTGAGCTTCAAAGACTCAAGTTACTCAATACCAAAAATCTTGATCTTCAACATTGACTCAAGTGGGCTACTTCTTTAGGTAGAGCAGCATCTAACCTTGAGGCATCTGAAATACCCACTCTGTGATACTTGGTGGATGGTTAACCCTCTATAAACAGAGATATAGTTTGGATATTTGTCCCCCACCAAATCTCATGTTGAAATGTAATCCCCAATGTTGGAGGCAGAGCCTGGTGAGAGGTGTCTGGATCATGGGGTGAATCCCTCATGAATGGCTTCAGCCATCCCCTCAGTGATAAGTTAGCTCTCACTCTGAGTTCACATGAGACTTGGTCATTTAAAAGTGTGTAACACATCCCCCTGCTCCTGCTTTGGCTATGTGAAGTGGCTGCTCCCACTTCACCTTCTGCCATGATTGAAAGGTCCCTGAGGCTTCACCAGCACCATACTTCCTGTATGAGCCAATTAAACCTCTTTTTAAAAATAAATTACCCAGTCTCAGGTATTTCTTTATAGCAATGCAAGAACAGCCTAATACAGACAGCTATAGCCATAAACAGCTATATGCACTGTGGAATCATAGATGTATGTTCATACCAGAAATCAACTTTGTTGTATTTATTCTTTCTGTCAACATTTTACTTTCACTCATTCATTCATTTATTCAACAAACATTTGCCCCTTGAAGATTCAGCTGAAATGCCAAAACTTCAGAAGAGCCTTCTCTGACCACCTAAAGAACCCACCAACCTTTCAGCCCTGCCGTCAGGTGACCCTTTTATTTCCCTCAAGGCATTTACCATAATCAGAAATTACCTTATGGATCAAGTTACTGTCTGTCTCCTCCAACCAGAATGTAAGCTTCCTGAGGACAGAGGTTTTGGCTGTCTTGTCCATAGCTATATTCCAACACCTGTGTTTTCCTTTCTGAAACCTAGAGGTTAGCACAGAGCCTGTATAGAAAAGATACGAAATATTGATTGGAGATTATGCAGCAGCTTAAAAGAATGGGGAGGGCTCAATATGTATCACCATGGAAAACTCTCCAAGTGAGACTGTTGTGTGACAAAAGCCAAAAAATCTGCCTAGTTTAACATCATTTAGACTTCAAGAAAACACTCTAAACCAAACTCTAGATTTCTGTACATACATATTCCTATGTAAGTGCATCAAAGGGGTCTGGATAAAGAGGAGGGAACACTTCCAAACTCATTCTATGAAGCCAGCATTACTCTGATACCAAAGCCAGACAAAGACACAACAAGAAAACTACAGACCAATGTCCCTGATAAATAAGGATTTTAAAAACTCAATAAAATATTAGCAAACTTAATTTAACAGCACATTAAAAGGATTCTACTCCATGACCATGTTGAATTTATACCTATGGTTTTGATCTGTGTCCCTGCCCAAATCTCATGTCAAATTGTAAGTCCAGTGTTGGAGGTGGGTACTGGTGAGAGGTGATTGGATCATGGGAGAAGAGTTATCATAAATGGTTTAGCACCATATCCTCAGTGCTGTCCTCATCAATTATCACAAGATCTGGTTGTTTTAAAAGTGTGTAGCACCTTTCCCCTGTCTTCTTCCTGCTCCAGACACATAAGACATACCTGCTTCCCCTTTTGCCTTCCACCATGAGTGTAGGTTTCCTTAGGCCTCCCCAGAAACTGAACAGATGCTGCCATCCTGCCCGTACAGCCTGCAGAATCATGAGCCAATTAAATCTCTTTTCTTTATGAATTACCCAGTCTTGGGTGTTTTTTATAGCAGTTCGAGAATGGACTCATACAACCTGGAATGCAAGGATAGTTCAAAATACAAAAATCAATCAATGTGAGCCTGGTGTGGTGGCACATACCTACGGTCTCAACTACTCAGGAGGCTGAGGCAGGAGGATTGCTGGAGCCCAGAAGTTAGAGACCAGCAGGGGCAACATAGCAAGAACCCATCTCAAAAAGTTAATCAGTGTGATAAATCATGTTAACAAAGTAAAGAACAAAATCCACATGATCATGTAAATTGATGAAGAGAAAGCATCACTCAAATGAAAATTCAATACTTTTTCATGACAAAAACACCCAAGAAACTTGGAATAGAAGGACAGACCATATATGGAAAGCCCACAACTACTGTCATATTCAGTAATGAATGACTAAAACTTTTTCCTCTAAGATCAGTAATAAGATAAGGATGCCCACTCTTGCCACTTCTTTTCAACATAATACAAGAAGTCCTGGCCAAAGCAATTAGGCAAGAAATAAAATGTATTCAAATTGGAAAAGAATAAGTAAAATTACCTCTGTTTGCAGATGACATGATCCTTTACGGAAAAAAGCCCTAAAGATTTCACACACACACACACAAAATCTGTTGTAACTAATATAGAATTTCAGCAAAATTGCAGGATGCAAAATCAACATGCAAAAATTAGTTGTGTGTTTTGTGTTTTTTTTTTTTTTTTCTTTTGTAGCACCAGCAACAAAAGCAAACATAGACAAGAGGAATTACATCAAACTAAAAAGCCTCTGCCCAGATAAGGAAACAATTAACAGAGTAAAAAGTTAAACTATGGGATGGGAGAAAATATTTGTAAACCATGTTTCTGATAAGGGGTTAATCTCCAAATATACAAGGAACTCCTACAACTTAATAACAGAAGAATAAATAACATAATAAATAGCTTAATAACAGAAGAAGAATAAATAACCCAATTTAAAAGTGGGCAAAGGACTTAAATAAACATGTCTCAAAAAAAGCCATGCAAATAGCCAACAGAAATATGAAAAGATGCTCAACATCACTAATCATCAAGGAAATGCAAATCAAAACCACAATGAGATATCACCTCATACCTTTTAAGATGGCCATTATCAAAATAACAAAAGATAACAGGCATTGGCATGAGTGTAGAGTAAAGGGAACCCTGTACGCTGTTGGTGGCAATGTAAAATGGTGTAGCTGCTATGGAAAACAGCAGTAAGTTTCCTCAAAAAATTAAAAATAGAACGACTATATAAACCAGCAATCCTACTTCTGGGTATACATCTAAAATAATTCAAAACAGTATCTCAAAGAGATATCTGCACACTCATGTTCATTGCAGTGTTATTCACAATAGCCAAGAGGTGGAAACAACCCAAGTGTCCACTGACAGATGAATGGATAAAGAAAATGTGGTATACACACACAGTGAAACGTTACTCAGCCTTAAAACATCACTAAGCCTTAAAAGCCTTAAAACATTACTCAGCCTAAAAAGCTTTAAGCCTTAAAAGCCTTAAAAGGAAGGGGCTTCTAACACATACTACAATGTGGATAAACCCTGAAGACATTATGCTAAGTGAAACAAACCAGTCACAGAAAGACAAATAATGTATAATTCCACTTATATGAAGTATCTAAAAATATCAAAATCACAATAATAGAAAATAGAAAGATGGTTGCCAAGGTCTGGGTGAATGGAAAAGGGGGAATTGGTGTTTAAAGGGCATAGAGTTTCAGTTTTGCAAGATTAAAAAGTTCTAGAGGTCTGTTGCATAACAAATTGTACATACTTAACACTCCACGCTTAAGATAGTAAATTTCATGTAATGTGTTTGTAACCACAATTTAAAATAAAAATTACAAACAAAACAAAGATTTGGGTAGATATAGAGGGAACTGGAATGGGAGTCAGAGGAAAACTTTTGTTTTTTTCTCTTTTTTAACATTGAAATTGTTCTCAGTTATTACCTGTGTAATTGAAATCATTGTTTAAAGTTTTAGAAAAAAAATCAGAAAAGGACCCTATCCTGGAGGCGTTTAGAGTCTAGTGAAAGAGACATTCATCTACACAAAGCATGCACGGGACAGGGGAGTGTGGTGGCACCAGGTGCAGTGAATATGGGGAACAGAAAACTTGTTCCTCCTGGGCCCGCAGAAAAGGACTCATGGTAAGGGTGGTCATTTGGTGTCAGACTCCAAAGACAGATAGGTATTTGTCTGGGGGAAGGTTAGTCTAGGCGCTAGAGACCACACCATTCAAAACCTTCCACTACAATTTCCAGGGGTTCAGCTGCAATATATCTAAAACACACTTAGCTCAAATAATACCATGAAATATGAGGGAGGAAGAAGTCTTAAAGACTGCTTTGAAAACACTTGATAAAATAACTAACTAATGTCAAGAAATGCTAAAGCTCTAAAGCTTATTATATGCATACACAAAGTGATCTAAAGCAGAGGTGGGGTATGCCAGACCCCACAAGCATTTCATACAGTTCAGTTTAGCCTAACAACATGACTGCATAGAATTCCTTGGAGGATCCACTGAACAAGTAAGAATGATTTTTCACCAGCAAGCTTTTTAAATGTCCGTTTATACATCTGCAGTGCTTGAGGGTGATTAAGACATTTGCTCTCTTTCATTCTTCCATGCATTTGATCTTGCACTATTAATTTGCTCAGCAAACCATTTTATTCATGGCTAGAGCAAAAGAAGCTTTAACTCAACTGTTGTCTGAAATCAAAATGGGTAGGGTTTAACTGAGAGAGTCCACCATACAATCAAGATATTTATCTAGTCAACTCTTAGTTAGCACCCTAAATAGATGAGGAGGAGTGTTCACATAGAGTGCCAAAAGCATTTTGCTTTCTTTCAGGGATACTGACAGTGAATTTTTATTTTCATCATCCCATTTGCCTTTCCTATTTTGTTTTCTTTAGGTGAAACAAGAAAACTAGTTAACAGTCCAGAGTTCCTCACTGGCTAGAATAAGAGATAAAAATAGCCAGGTTATGAGGTCTAACCTTCCTAAGAGACCACATTGCATCTACAATTGCTCACGGTAACCTGTTAGCTCCTTACCGCCTCCCACATCTCCAGGGCTGGCAAGAAGATGCCAGATCCCAGGCTACAGTGCAAGGTTATTTCCAAGAACAAATCGTTCAAAACTCTGAAGTCAGGGGTAGCAGCTCCACTTTAGTCCAGAAATCCGCCAACTCAGGTGTAGTGTAGCATCTTCTTTTAGGAAGTGGTATAACACTGTAGTTAAAAGTGTGGTCTTTGAAGCCAGTCATCCTGGATTTGGATCCTAGCTCTGCCACTTGCCAGTTGTATGATCTTGGACAAGTCACTTAACTTCTCTGTGCCTCAGTTTTCTCTTTTCTTTTTTTTTTTTGAGACGGAGTCTCGCTCTGTCGCCCAGGCTGGAGTGCAGTGGCCGGATCTCAGCTCACTGCAAGCTCCGCCTCCCGGGTTCACGCCATTCTCCTGCCTCAGCCTCCCAAGTAGCTGGGACTACAGGCGCTGGCCACCGCGCCTGACTAATTTTCTTTTTTTTTTTTTTTTGTATTTTTAGTAGAGACGCGGTTTCACCGTGTTAGCCAGGATGGTCTCGATCTCCTGACCTCATGATCCGCCTGTCTCGGCCTCCCAAAGTGCTGGGATTACAGGCTTGAGCCACCGCGCCCGGCCCTGCCTCAGTTTTCTCATCTGTTAAATGGGCATAATGATCATTGTGAGGGTTAAATGAGTTCACATGTGTAAGACGCTTAGGTTAATTTTAAAGCTGCCAGTGTATCCAGCTTGGGCAACGTGGTGAAATCCCGTCTCTACAAAAAATACAAAAATAAGCCAGGCATGGTGGCATGTGCCTGTAGTTCCAGCTACTTGGGAGGCTGAGGTGGGAGGATGGCTTGAGCCCAGGAAGCAGAGGTTGCAGTGAGTTGAGATCATGTTGTTGCACTCCAGCCTGGGTCACTGAGACCCCCATATCTCTAAAATAAAAATGAATAAATAAATAAACTGCAAATGTAGGCTAACTCTTTATTGGTTCTTCCTTTCATTGGGTCAGCATAACACCTCCAGGCCTCCCCCAAGGCTCATGCAATCTTCAACCTTCTGGTGGCTACGTATTCATGGGGACATTTGTCACATGGTATTGTTAATCTGCTGCATCGTTAATCTGTCTGTCTTCCTCCGACATTGTAACCATCTTGAGGGCAGGGCCAAGTCATTCCTGGTTATATCCCTAGCACCTGATATAGTCTCTGGTCAAAAAAAAATGTACATTGTGTGTATATATACATATATATGTGTATGTATGTATATATGTATATACATATATATGTGTGTGTATGTATATACGTATATATATACATATACGTATATACATACACACACATATATACATATATACGTGTGTGTATGTATACACATATATATGTGTATATATATTTGAATTAAGCATTTTGAGGGCAGGGCCAAGTCATTCCTGGTTATATCCCTAGCACCTGGTATAGTTCCTGGCCAAAAAAAAATTGTATATTGTGTGTGTGTGTGTGTATGTATGTGTATGTGTGTGTGTGTATGTGTGTGTGTGTATATATATATATATATACACACATATATATCTATATATAAAATCAGCTCAGTACAAGTCTTTGAATTAAGCTCCTTTGAGTTTCCTTTAATTCTGAGCTCAGCGGTGTCCCAGCCAGAGGGCCCAAATGGCTCATTTCCGAAGTCAATGACTATGTCTCATTGTCAGGATCCTCTGTGAACAGTAGGCGGGGACCATGGGCCAAAGGATGTCTCCACCAGAGTTTCACCAAGTACTTACATACCAGGAATAAAAACTGAACAGTTACAGCTGATGGACACCTATTTTTCTGTAAGATGCTTGAGAAGTGGGTGGTTTGAAGAAGCCTAGGCGTGGCAGGGTGAATGATGCTCCCCTGAAAGATGCCCACGTCCTAGTCCCTGGAACCTGTTACTTTACATGACAAAAGGGACTTTGCAGATGTGATGAGGTTAAGGAGCCTGACGTGGGGAGAGTATCCTACATGATCCAGGTGGACCCAATGTCATCACAAAGGTGTTTATAAGAGGGAAGAAAGAGGATCAGAGTCAGAGAAGGAGATGTGACCATGGAAGCAGAAGTCAGAGAGAGAGTGAGATTTAAAGATTCTGC
Source organism: Colobus angolensis palliatus (assembly GCF_000951035.1). NCBI lineage: Eukaryota > Metazoa > Chordata > Mammalia > Primates > Cercopithecidae > Colobus > Colobus angolensis. Next base: position 1,721,388 of record NW_012118077.1, read on the forward strand.
CCTGCTGGCTTTGAAGGGGAAGGAAGGATCTGTCCACCAAGGCAAGCAGGCAGCCTCTAGAAGCTGGAAAATGGAAGGAAACATTCTCTGTGCAGCTTCCAGAAGTGTTGCAGTCCTACTGACATCTTGATTTTAGGACTTCTAACCTCTAGAATTGTAGGATCATAAATCTGTGTTGTTTTAGGCCACTAACGTTGTGGTAAATTCTCACAGCAACAATAGGAAACTAGGGTAGGAACGCCCTCTAACAGTTCTTCATTTCTTTCTAAAAAGAAATAAGGTAATAGATCATTTCCACGATTTTACCTCTCCAAATTGGAATTGCAGAGGTGGTGACCTGGAAGCACATGTTGTAGTTGATAGGAAACATCTGATGTCTCTTATTCAGTTTGGAACTCAGGACCATCTTTCAGCATTTCAAATGAAGTTTCTTTTCTCCTATACTCTCCTGTACTTAATCTTAAAAAGCATAACACATCACATCATTTTCTCATTGTTCTCTTCAAAATCCTTGGATGGTCTTGTATTGGCTACAGGATAAAAAGCAAACTCTTCAGCATTCCATTCAAACACATGGCCCTAGTTGCATTTCTTTTCTTCTCTTTCTCTGTCTCTCTCTCTCTCTCTCTCTCTCTCTCTCTGTCTCTCTCTCTCTCGTCTTGCTGTGTCACACGGGCTGCAGTGCAGTGGCACAATCTCGGCTTGCTGCAGCCTCCACCTCCTAGACTCAAGTGATTCTCCTTCCTCAGCCTCCTGAGTAGCTGAGACTACAGGCCTGGCTAATTTTTTTTTAAGTTTTTTGTAGAGACAGGGATCCCGCTATGTTGCCCAAGATGATCTTGAACTCCTAGCCTCAAGTGATCTGCCCGCCTTGGCCTCCCAAAGTGCTGGGATTGCAGGCATGAGCCACTGTGCCCAGCCTCCTCGTTGGTTTTCTAGATTCACCTTTTACCATTTCAAGCCTTCTCACATCTTATGTTCCAATCCATGTGGCTTCATGCTCCTGCCAATTGTATTAGTCCATTTTCACAGTGCTGATACTGACATACTGGCCAGGTGTGGTGGTTCACGCCTGTAATCCCAGCACTTTGGGTGGTTGAGGCAGTTGGATCACCTGAGGTCAGGAGTTCGAGACCAGCCTAACCAACATGGTGAAACCCCGTTTCTACTAAAAATGCAAAAATTAGCTGGGTGTGGTGGCGGGCACCTTTAATCCCAGCTACTTGGGAGGCTGAGGCAGGAGAATCACTTGAACCCGGGAGGTGGAGGTTGCAGTGAGCTGAGATCACGTCATTGTACTCCAGTCTGGGCAACAAGAGCAAAACTCCGTCTCAAAAAAAAAAAAAAAAAAAAAAAAGACATGTCAAGACTGGGTAATTTATAAAGAAAAAGAGGTTTAGTGGACTCACAGTTCCACAAGGCTGAGGAGGCCTCACTAACATGGCAGAAGGCAAAAGACACATCTTTCATGGCAGCAAACAAGAGAGAATGAGAGCTATGTGAAATGGGAGACTCTATAAAACCATCAGATCTCATGAAACTTATTCACTACCACAAGAACAGTATGGGGAAAACCACCTGCATGATTCAATTATCTCCCACTGGGTCGCTCCCACAACACATGGGAATTATGGGAGCTACAATTCAAAATGAGATTTCGGTGGAGACACCACCAAACCATATCAGTGATCATGCTGTGTGTAGTCCCATGCACCCTCCCCAGTGGTTGATTAGGCTGTTCCCAAGGGGAAAGTTTACTTCCCTTCCTCCCCTTCTTGCAATAAAATGAGGTACTGGATCCCCCAGCTGATTCCCAAAACCTCCCTTGAGCCCTTTTTACATTCCGTTTCATTACATGTTTATGCATTTGTCTATCACCCTAGAACATACACGTGAGGCCAGGAAACATATTACAAATTTCTTGAAGATCTCACCTCTCACTTCTCACCACCACTATTTCTCCTACACACACACACACAGAGCCATACACATAGTAGTCACTCAATAAGTGCTGAAATAATTAATGTGTATTAGGGTCAAACATGATAGCACAGCAAGGAGACCAGTGCTCTTTCCATTCTGCTAAGGAGAAAAGATGACAGGAGTCAGGATTCGGAGTTGGAGATGTCTGGGTTCAAATACGTGCTCTGGCATGCACTAGCTGTGAGCTTTAGGCCAGGTACTGAACATCTCTGTGCTGTAGTTTCCTCATTTGTCAAATGAGAACAATAATACCTTCCTTCATGACTATAGTTAGTGTAATGACATGATATGTTCAAAGCCCTTAGCACAGTAACTGGTACTAAGTAAGCACTATATGCATCAGCTATTATTGTTTTTCTTTCCTTTCCTTTCCTTTTCCCTTTCCTTTCCTTTTCCCTTTCCTTTCCTTTTCCCTTTCCTTTCCTTTCCTTTCCTTTCCTTTTTCCTTTCCTTTCCTTTTTCCTTTCCTTTCCTTTCCTTTCCTTTCCTTTCCTTTCCTTTCCTTTCCTTTCCTTTTTCCTTCCCTTCCCTTCCTTTCCCTTCCCTTCCCTTCCCTTCCCTTCCCTTCCCTTTCCTTTCTTTTCCTTTTCCTTTTCTTTTCTTTTCTTTTCTTTTCTTTCTCACTATGTCACCCAGGCTGGCACACAATGGCATGATCTCAGCTCACTGCAGCCTTGATCTCCCGGGCTCAAATGATCCTCTTACCTCTGCCTCCCAAGTAATTGGGACTACAGGAGCAGGTCACCATGCCTGGCTAATTTTTTTTGTATTTGTAGAGACAGGGTTTTGCTATGCTGCCCAGGCTGATCTCAAACCCCTGGGATCAAGCAATCCTCCTGCCTTGGCCTCCCAAAGTGCCGGGATTATAGGCATGAGCCACCACACCCAGCCAGCTATTATGATTAACATCATTTTTGGCTGTGAGTGGGGGCTCATGCCTGTAATCCCAGGGCTTTGGGAGGCCCAGGCAGGAGAATCACTTGAGGCTAGGAGTTTGAGACCAGCCTGGACAACATAGCAAGACCCCATGTCTACCAAAAATTAAAAAATTAACCAGACATGTTGGCATGTGCCTATAGTTCTAGCTACTCAGGAGGCTCAGGCAGGAGGATCACTGGAGCCCAGGAGTTCAAGGCTGCACTGACCTATGATTATACCACTGCACGCCAGCCTGGGTAACAGAGCAAGACCCTGAATCTAATAAGTAGGTAAATAAATAAATAAATAAATAATTTAAAAAGCATTATTTTTACTATATAATCCTTGTTGGCACAGGCTAGTCCCTTCTCCTCCTATTGGCCTTGTTTTTCCCATTTCACTGTAATAATGGTTCAAACCTCTCAGGATAATCTCCAGAATTACACTTTATTTTAAAATGGAAAAAAAGAAAAATGGTTATTTAGAAATATTTAGTGCTGAATGTGGTGGCACACACCTGTAGCCCCAGCTGCTCCGGGGACCGAGGAGGGAGGAGCCCTTGAGCTCAGGAGTTCACGGCCAGCCTGAGCAACATAGTGAGACCATATCTCAACAACAACAGAAAAGTTTAGCATCTGTAAAGTATTAGGCAAGTATTAGGCTATCCCAGTCCCGTTCTGATTTTACTTACCATAAGCCTCCCACCCGCAATGCACCCCCATCACCAAAATGGAATCTCCTGAAGTACATGAAAATTAATACTAATCTCTAAGTAAAAACATTACTGTTCTAAATAATAGCAATTTCTAAATACTTTGCTTACACTGTACATTGCAGTGGACTTATCCTTAGAGTACTCATTTTGTAAACAGCCAAGGATTTCTGTTATTTTACATAAGATTTGACATCTGACTCAAAACTGAGACAGGGTGGGAACTTTGTCAAGTTCAAGTCATCTCTGCAGCACCGCTGCGTTGCCCTGTTTTTAATGAGCTGGCGTCCTCCTTTTGAGACAGACTGAAGTGAACTTGGATCAGACCCTTAGTCCTGAAACAATGCGCCCTACCTTTATTGAAGCCCAAAGAGCTTTTCTGTGCAAAGGCCAGTGTGTTCTAACAAATGGCATTCCGCACATTTTCTCGACCGAGGCTCCAGCCTCAGCGGGATTCCACTGCATTCTTGGCAGTCCGGCTCCTTTCCTCTGGCAGGGGGTCAGCCTGGGGCCACTGGGGTCAAGGAACCTCCACGGGCTGCCCCTGCCTCTTAGGCGGACAATGCAAGCCCGCACCGCAGCACTTCCTGCTCTAGCAGCCTGGTCTTGTGAGTGCTCAACTACTCAGTGAGAGGGGCTCCCAGGCTGCGGAGGAGGGGACAGCCCGGGTTGCACTGGAGGTACCAAGAAGGAAACAGAGAGGGACAGAATCCTATTTTATTTCATGTTTTTAAGGAGGGGCCTCTGGGAAGGGGCTGGGAGGGTTAGCCTTCCTTAGGAAGCTCTTGTAAAAAACCCCGGGCAGTGAGCCATGCACAATACTGCCCCGTGGTCCCGATTGCAGGTGGACCTCCTTGTAAGTGTTTCACGGCCATCAAAAGGCCCCTGACAGGAAGAAAATAGTAAGAACAGTGCTTATATTTGGGTAGAGAGATGATGGGTGACTTTCCTCTTCTTTCTTACATTCCCTGTATTTTCTCATTTATTTTAACAATACCTACACATTGCTTGTGGGATGTCAGTTAACAACCCCCGCTTAAAAGCTGCTTCCCCATTGCTGCAGACTGTGTCTGAAAAAAAAAGAAAAAAGAAAGAAAGAAAAGAAAATTCCCACAGGCAAGAGTTGGGATAAGGGTCCGATCTCCAGAAGGCCTCTTTTAAAACGCATAAATGTGTATGGAATGAGCTGGGGTGCAGATGAGGAGTAGGGGGGAGGTGTGGCATAGAAACCCATTAGCACCCATTAGTTTCTTTTTTTGTTGTTTTTGTTTTGTTGTTGTTGTTGCTGTTGTTTTTAACTTTTAACGAAAAAGTAAACTTTAATGTCGAAAATGCAAACTTGGAGAAGGCAAAAAGATCACACACAAGGCTGTCACTTCACACTTGGAAGGCTGTTGTTGTTTTTGAGACAGTCTCGCTCTGTCTCCCAGGCTGGAGTGCAGTGGCGCGATCTTGGCTCACTGCATGCTCTACCTCCCGGGTTCACGCCATTCTCCTGCCTCAGCCTCCAGAGTAGCTGGGACTATGGGCGCCCGCCACCATGCCCAGCTAATTCTTTGTATTTTTAGTAGAGACAGGGTTTCACCGTTTTAGCCAGGATGGTCTCCATCTCCTGACCTCGTGATCCACCCGCCTTGGCCTCCCAAAGTGCTGGGATTACAGGTGTGAGCCACCGCACCCGGCCTAATTTTTGTATTTTTAGTAGATGGGCTTTGCCATGTTGGCGAGGCTGGTCTTGAACTCCTGACCTCAAGTGGTCCACCTGCCTTGGTCTCCCAAAATGCTGGGATAACAGGCATGAGCCACCCCACCCGGCCAGCAGCCATTAGTTTCTGACTAGGGATTAGTTTGTCTGGTTTGCAAGCCTGGGAGACTGGGCCCTGGTACAGCAGGCCACAGGATAGAGCACTTTGGCTTGTGTGGGACTCAGAAAGTGGCTCTGAAAATGCTGTGGAAGATAAAGGGCAAAACATATGAGCAAATGCTCTGTGTGCACGCGTGCCTGTCTGCCTGCCTGCCTGTCCATCCAAGTATGAGAATGTTCACACCATAAAGAAAGGACAGTGGAAAGAGCTGGGAGAAGAATCTGAAGTTTTGTGGATGAAAGTTTAGGAAGGCAGACCTGAAACGGAAACCTCAGGGCATAGCCTTATTTCCTCATTTGTAAAATGAGCAGATGAGGCCAGTGCTGTCCAACACAGTTGCCACTGGCCACATGTGGCTATTGAGCACTTGCGATGCGGCCTGTCTGAATTGAGATGTGTGGTAAGTGTAAAATACACACTGGTTTTTGCAGTTAGCATGAACAAAAGTATTTCAAATAGCTCAGTATTATTAAAATATTGATTACATGTTGAAATTACAATATTTTGAATATATTGCATTAAAGAAAATATGTTACTAAAATTAACTTCACCTGTTTCTTTTTCCCTTTTTAGCCTAGCTACTGGAAAATTTAAATTACACATGTGGTATGCACTGTATTTCTATTGGACAGCACTGGGTTATGCAATCATCTTCGAGCTTCTTAAATTTCTCCATTGAAAGATCACTAATAGCTTACCCAAGTACCACTGAAGTGAATAGGGAAGTCCGGTTCAGAACATAATCTGAAGCAGCCTGCCATAAGCAAGAAGTTCCTTTGAAATCTCATATTTTCAGTTTTAAAATGCTTATGTTATTGTTTTGCTACAAAAATAACAGGTCCAAATTATATAAAACAAACAAACAACAAAAAGAAAACACCCGTTCTCTCCCTGCATCCATTCTCCAACTAAACTCTTTAAGTAAAAAGACATAATAATATTTCTCATGTCATTTCAAGCCCCACACACCCTGCCAGCACACTGTCCTGGGGGTCTGCAGACCCCAGTTTGGGAAACACAGGCGGTGATCTCTAAACGGGCCCTTCCATTTTGCAGTTTCTATTGGAGGCTCCTGAGTTCCTAATTGCCACATGTCCCCTTTTGTTCTGAGGTTCTCACCTTTGCTCCCTCTTACCCCTTAAAGTTCCCAAGGCCCTGGGAGTGGAGTGGGCCCAGCAAAAAGGACCGAGGCAGCCTTTCTCTCTCTTTTGTAGCCCCACAGAGCTATGCACACAGGTGCCCCATAAATACTTGTCGTGTTGAATAGTTCAGTAACCAGAACTGGGGGCCCAGCCCTTCTCCTGCAGCCAGGCTGCCTCCTGCTGCTGCTAGCAGTGTGAAAAGGTCTTTCAAAATGGTCCTGCTTTGAAAATTAACTAGGGATAAAAGCTGCCTCTGATCCTTTAGGGGAAGCAGATAGACAGCATAGAAACCAAACGATAAATAAGCAAATTAGGTAAGAATTCAATTTGGAACCAGCGTGACTCAGAAATTAATGTGACACTCCATCATCGAAACTGAACGGTAACCCTTATGAAAGTTACACCCTAATAAGTGGGGTCAGTCAGGATCAATCACTTCCTAAGTACATTTCACATTTCTCCCCTCCTAATCTTGCATGAGCTTCCCAATGAACTTGGCCACCTCTGGGTGACACCTTTTCCCACTTTAATATTCCTTTCTAGACTCACAATTCTGACTTCTCTTGACTCTCAATGATGCTAACACCATCCAGTTCTGGGCCACTTGCCAAGCTGTGGCCACCCCAAGCCTTGGTGCAGAGGGATCCCACAGCACATTCTTGAACAGAACCCTTGGAAGTTACAAATATTATTTTCTGGGTCACTTGATGACTGACCTTGACTAAGCCTCCACGTGGGGTGCAGTTAAACCACCATCACCAAAGTGTAGCTTTGCTGTCTCAAGGAGTCTGCTCAGATCACTGTGCCCTCCTCCTCCTGATCCCAGTCCATGAATAATCTGGAGCCAGGAGGTGGTAACCTGCTGGCAGGGTAAGACAGAGGACTTGGAGTTGTTTACACAAATGGGAAAACCAGGACTCTGTGGTCCCTGCTCTTCCTTGGGAGCTCCTCTGACTGGAGGCCCAGGGAGCTGCTTCTGAGTACAGAGTGAGACTTACCTTCAGGCTTGGATAGGAAGCCTCTATAAGCACACTCCCTGGGTCAGAATGAACTCACTTAGCTGTTCTGCAGCTCAGGAAACTCTGAAGGGCTACCCTGTGGTTTAATGAGCTTCAGCCAGTAAACCTGGCACCCTGGCAGGTAAGAGTTCCACAAACACACAGCCGGTTCCCTGGAGGGAAACAAACTGAAATGCTTCTAGGTCAATGTGGCCCCTTTTCTATTAACAGAAAGAAAATTTGAAATTCACAAGAAAACCCAAGTCCCATCAGTGCAGAATGATAGGACAAAGGCTGTTTGCTTTCTCCTGTGGCCAAGGAAGATGTCGAATGGTGTAACGCAGGAAGTGTCATGGTGTTCATGCTACTTCAATACTTCCCATAGATTGATCTAGGTTTAAGTTTGGTCAGATTTCTGGGAAATCAAGTGCTTCTTCTCTAATCACAGAATATGTGAACTAGAAGTGGTTTTGCTAGCATTGAACTCAGCTTCTTCATTGCACTTGTGAAGAGATGAAAGCTCAGAGAAAAAGGAATCATTTGCCTATCTCACAGCAAATTGGTGGCACAGATAGAGTGAAAATCCAGCTCTCCCAGCTCAGCAAATATTTAAGACCACTTGCTATGTGTCTCAGGCTGTTCTTAGGCATAATGAATAAGGCAGACATGGTCTCTACTCTCTCAAACCTTCGCATCTATTTTTTGCAACTTTGAAATGCAATTTCAATCAAGAATATTTGGAGAATATTTGGAGCCTGATTTCCACCAGCAGGTGGGGACTAAAATTAGTCCTGCTGCCCTGTGACTTTGGCCAGTCCCTGAGCACCTGCATGCTTGTCAAGCTGTACTCTTCTCCTTCAACTTCCCACCATTCATTCATCATCACATACTTCTTGAGCTCCTTCTGTGTGTCAGGTATGGTACTAGGTACTCACTGGGGCATTAATTGTGGAAAAGACAGATATGGGCCCCTCCTTGTAGAGTTTACAATACAGGGCTTGCTTTACTACACACTCTCCTACTCTGCCTCTTAAACAGGGCTTTAGCACTGGATGCTAACATAGCGCCGTCCATATGCAGAGCTAAGTACACAAGCCAATAATTCTACTGTCATGGAGTTATCCATAGGCTCTTCTCATCACATTCCCCTGCCCTTCACTTTTTGTAACATCCCCTCTCTTTGAGAATCTGTCCTGGATATTCATTTTAAGTAGATCTGATGGAGGAAGTTATTAAACAAGAGAAACCTACACAGTGTAATTTCCTCCTCCTTCTCCATCTCCCAGGAATAGACCTTATCACCAATCTCCATCCCAATCAAACAGCTAGAGGGTTGGGCTTTTTCTTGACTGCTGTGACCCAAGCCTTCATAACCAGTCCCCAGTCTCACAGCCTGCACCCCTCCCAGAGAGAATGGGGCTCTGCTGTGGATCTGTAGGGGAACACTTCTGTGGCGGGGCAAAACCCCAAGCTGCAGGTAACAGCACACCCAAAAGGCATTGCTGCCCATCAGACATTAGGAGAGGAGCTCTTCCTCTCTCTGGCATGCCTGACTTGGGTCCCAATCATAGCTGAAATGACATAGGTCAAAGAGGTTGTTGACTGCAGTGAACAGGTGATTTTTTAATTATTTATTTTTGGGTCCCATGCATGCTTAGAACTTCACTGCAAGGTCAAAGCAACAGCCCACACAAAAATTGGCTAAACATGTAAGAGATGGAAAATGTTGATGGTGGCAACTAAATATAAATGCACATATGGGTGGATTCCGGAAACTGCAGGGCAGTGCACCTGACGTTGAGCCCCAGCAAAATTCTTGACCATATGATCAAGCAGGTGGCTTTTTCATATTTAGAAAAGAATGTGGAGCCCACACACTATTGGACTTTAAAAGGTTAAAGAGGAAACCTCTGAGCAGTTCCAGTCAAGGAGGGATGTTTGATAGTGAGAAGTAGGAAGGGCCATAGTTAATGTCACCTGGAGGAGGTTTTAAATTCAGGTCGTGGTAAAGACAATAAAAGCCCTACGAATGACAACCTACAGTATAGATTGTATTTTGCAATGGTAAACCTATACAAAAATGCAAATGACAAGCTAGACTACTTTATAATGGGTTGCTGATACTGACCTTTGTTAAAGTAAATTAAGATGGAGATTTGACCTGAAGAATCCCTGAGGAGACAAAGCCAGTTAGGCCTCTTAAGTGAACTTAATCTTGCTACAGTTGCAGATGTAAGCAAAACTTGAGCTATCTCTTGTAAATATATATAGTAAAGAAAACCAGAATGTAAGCTAGACCAATCAGAAAGTCAACAAACTTAGCTGGATGTGGTGGCTCACACCTATAATCCCAGCACTTTGGGAGGCTGAGGCAGGCAGATCACTTGAGGCCAGGAGTTCCAGACCAGCCTGGACAACATAGTGAGACGTTGTCACTACAAAAAATAAACAAAACATTGGCCAGGCGTGGTAGCATGCACCTGTAGTCCCAGCTACTTGGCAAGCTGAGCTGGGAGGATTGCTTGAGCTCTGGGAGGTTAAGGCTGCAGTAAGCCATGATCATGCCACTGTACTCCAGCTGGGGTGACAGACTGATAATCTGTCTCAAAAAGAAAAAAAAAGGAAGTCAGCCTGGGCACGGTGGCTCATGCCTGTAATCTCAGCACTTTGGGAGGCCGAGGCGGGCAGGAGATCAGAAGTTTGAGACCAGCCTGGCCAACATGGTGAAACCCCCTATCTACTAAAAATATAAAAATTAGCCAGGAACTCCAGCCTGGATGATGAAGTGAGATTGCCTTAAAAAAAAAAAAAAGTGAACACACATAATTATATAACTAGAATTTTTTCCAACAGGGTAGATCAAATAAGGCAACTGTATAACTGTAACCAATCAATTTTTTTTTTTTTTTTGCTTTACTTCTGTGTTTGTCCTATAAAAGCATCCTTCTTACATTTCCTTGGTGAAGCTCCTGAGCCACTTCTGGAATTGTTTGCTCAAATAAATTCTTTAAAATATTATTGTGCTTCAGTTTACTTTCTTAACACCTTTATTTCCTTTCTCACAAAACAGTGTTGAAGCCACTTCTTCAGATTTTCTGGTTCAGTAAGTACACTTCTTTTCTTTCATGTTCTAAATTCTGCTGATCTTCTGCATGTTCTACATTGTGTTGTCTTTGATGGTACTCTCATAAAAAAAAAAAAAAGTGATGACACTTGGGCTAGATAATAACATTGAAGGAGATTTGCATCTGGTAGAAGAACACTGTGCTTGGGGAATTCATCAATGGTAGCTTAAGGCTGGAGCAAAGAGTGGGGCTCTCCGGAACTCCAACTCTGTGCTGATGAACATTTATTTGTCAAGGAAAGATGCAAGCAGAGTCTCTTGATCAGATTTGCACATGACCTAAGTGGAGAGGGCGAGCTTGTCCAAATCTATTCACAGAACTACACATAAACTCCTAACCCATACCCTTAACCTGAGACATTGGGATATCAAAAGCTGAAATAATTGACCTGCTCAAACTCCTGCTATGAAGGGGAGTCCTTGCTGGTTGAAGATCTCTGGCTCTTATCTGCTTGATCTTTACTCCAAAGAAAGAGAGGCATACACACTTCTATAGCCCCTCTGTTCTCACTCCAAGTAAGCCCTGGGAGGAAACAATGCCACATAGGTATCCATTTCATTCAAAGATCCTGGGAAAAGGAAGTTCTTCGTAGAGCTCACTTCATTTTAAAGCTGTACATACCAGTCGCACTTTAGGTCTAAAGGAAGTCGGTGTAACAAAATACAATTTGAACACAAATATTAGCATTCTTACTATAATTATTTGTTCAATAACAAGACATTGTTCTCAGGATATTCTTTAGGTCAATCCTGTCACTGACAAATCCGTTGCTGAGGATATAGGCAAAGAAGGACAAAGTAACTATGAACATACAATGCTGGCTTCTCTAAAATGGCCTGACCTTCATACCAGACCAAATACCCTAGATTTATAAAATTCAGATATACCATCCCCTCTTAGTTTTAAAAGGTACCTTAATAAAGTTCCTTGAAGTTTTGGCCTATTCAGCACTTTTTAAAGAACATTCAAGCAACACATTCACTTTGCTTTTGGAAAATAATCCATGAATTTACTTTGCTTTTGGAAAATAGTCCATGAACGATGCCTGTCCAAACCAAGGAGCACTGCCCAGTGTGGTTGCAACCTCTTGCTAAGAAAGCAGCAAATTTTCTGAATATATTGAATGGGACTCACCCACTTTTCTTTTAGTAACTTAGTTCATTTGGTCTAGAAAGTCCTTGGGTTGAGGACACACAGATGCACACTTTCCCTCTCTCTCTCTCTCTCTCTCTCTCTGTCTCCTCCTCTCTCTTTCCTGGAACTCCTTTTTGAACAGGTGGTAATATTTTTATTCCTGTATTTTATCAGCAACTTATTTGCCATGGCATGAGGAAGGCATTTGTTACAACATTTTTGTGTATACTGATCAGTTACAAGGAAAGTTGTGCCTTAAAATACTCTGCCTGGAAAATACTTTCTATGTCCAAGAAAACAAGATTGGCCTTAGTTTAAATTCTGACTTACAACTGGGAAGGAACAACCTAGTTTACCCTCTTCTGAAATCAGAAGTAAATGCAACTCTGCATTTCTCTTTTCAAAGTCTTAGGAAAAAAAAAAAAATGGAAGCACACGTAATGTGCCCACAGTGCCTATATCTGCTATTATGCTACCATTTTTCTTTACTCGTTATTTCTCAAAATTTTCAAGTACAGATATGACTAACTTCTCCTGAATTAAAAAACATATGTCTAATTATATGAAGATTTCAAAAAAAGTGTAAAGACACCATGAAAAGTCTCAAATGGTCTCTATGTAGTTCGTTACATAGGTTTCTTAGGTGAGTTCATGCTAGAGAAGGCAAACCTTCTATCTATCTATACTTATATTTGTGAAAATTCATGGAGTACATGTGCAATTTTATTATATGCATAGATTGTATAGTGGTCAAGTCGGGGCTTTTAGGGTATTCATCACCAGAATAACATACATTGTAACCATTAACTACACAATATATATATTTACACACACATATTTGCAAAAGGAAATCTTTCCAAAAGGTATATGAAACACCTCCCATATTTTCCGCCCTCTGGTCGCATAAAATATAGACTCTTCAGATTTCTGGTCCTCCCTTAACAAGGAGGTGTTCTCCAGGAACCAGTTTGGGTTAGCTTTACAGGAAGTCAATTGCAAGATTCATGACAGTAACCAAAAGGGCTCCACTCTCCAGTCACTGATGAGGGACAAGACTTTTCCGTTGTTTACTAGGTTTCAGAAAACATGGCCAGAGAATAGTCCCTGAGGGACACTGTGAAGAGCATCTGTATAGGTTAGGTGAGAAAATCAAGTACAGTTTTCAAGAAACAAACAAAAAAAAGCATGAATCCCTAGCCAGAGCAAAATGGAATTTTTAAGTCAATTATCCAAATTATCCAAATAACTCAGCAGCAAAATTAAAAAGATCCATTCAATTTCATGGTCATTTAAGACCCCAAAATGATCATAGACTGAATGGTGTCCAATCTCAGATCCCCTTTGGCTATACAGCAATATCATCCAACTCCAGGCTCAGATCCACGTACTGCAGAGAGGCAGAAAGACTGCAGGGCATTCTGATGGGAACTAGAAAGTCACACTGAGTTTGTCCCTATTTTTATGTGAAACAAAATGCTAGGGGTGAACTGCCCAGCTTTGGAACTGAATGCTGAGAATTGCCTAGTTTGCTGCTGGACACCCCACAGATATCCACCTGCAAATTCCTCGGGATTTGTACAAGTCAATGATTCTGTATTCACTGCCTTCTAGTAAGCATTTGAGACCCATAACTATGAAAAATCTTGCAGGTAATTTCCCCAGTAATTCCATTAATCCCAAGAGATAGCTAAATGTGGCTCAACAGACTCAGAAATCTCATGGCAAATTTATTCTCTTCATTTTATTCAAAGCCTTTTAAAATAAGCCCCAATTAAAAGTGATGCTAACAATAAGGTCTGCTGTTAAGCTCCCTGGCTATCCCCTTCAACCGTGTAGTGCTAATGTAATCCACTGAGTGATCTTCAACTCACTGAGATTTAGAGTAGGTAGGAACTTTAGAGATTATATTCAAATACCCAAGCATTCCTAAATACAGCAGTTCTTTTGATCCAAATGAGATTTCCAGAGTGGGATGTGGTGGCTGGTGGTGAAGGGAGTACCACCACTGCCTGCTGTCAACCTGTCTGAGCCCTACTCCCACATCCCTGGAATCAACACACCAACTGCTTTAACCCACACACACTCCAATTAAGCCCTACAGTGACCAGTTATAATTAATGTCCAATGGCGAGTGTTAGTTTTTCTTAAACAATAAGAATGATCAAATAGTAAAAATTAGGTCACTCAGGCTAGCAGAGAATATTGTGGATTATTGGGTTTACAAATGGAAAAAATTTTGTTTATAGGTAGCAATCCTTAAACAAATCACTTTTGGGCTTAATTGTTAACTGCACTGGAAAATAAACTGCATGATGAAAATGAGAGTGTAGTTTGCAGAGAGAAAAAAAAAAGAAATGTATTTTAAAAAACAATAACCAGCCCTTACTTGAAAAACAAGCAAACCCATGTGATTGGCCTCTCTCTCCATAGAAGAAGAGTATATGGAATGAGTGAATACAAGCATTAGGGATTGAACAAATGAATCAATTCTACTCATAAAATATCCCCCACAGCAAGCTTGAGTGACAGCAAGGTTTTAAAGAAGAGTACAAAAACTCTACTCTTTACAATATGGCTGGTAGCTGTGTTACCTTCGACTGTTAACATTTTTGTATGTTTATGTGGGGTTTATTTCGAGACAGGGTTTTCACTTTGTCTCCCAAGCTGGAGTGCAGTGGTGCAATCACAGCTCGCTGCAGCCTCCAACTCCTTGGCTCAAGCGATCCTCATACCTCAGTCCCCCAAATAGCTGGAATCACAGGTGCATACCACCAAGCTTGCTGATTTTTTAAATTTTTAGTAGAGAAAGGGTCTCATGATGTTGCCAGGCTGGTCTCAAACTCCTGGGCTCAAGTGATCTGCCTGCCTCAGCCTCCCAAAGTGCTAGGATTACAAGTATTAGCCACTGCACCCGGCCACATTTATGTATCGCATTAGCATGGGAGCCCAAGTGTATCTCTCCTACCTGCCTACATGGTACCTGGCATATAGTTGGGACTCATAGCAATTTTTGCAGCTGCTCAGTAACTTCTCCCCATTGAGTATAGGGCCCATATGTTGACAGATGGGACAGAATGTGAGCTTCCCGCTGCTCATAAAGGCAGCCCCCATTTCTTTTCCTGCTCCTCACCACTAGGCGAGGTATGCAACTCCACACCAACCCCTTGTCCTTTGTGACCTTCCATAAGGTAGGAGAGGTAGGCTTTGTCCTTACTAGAGACCCAATCTCACAGCAGGGCTGAGACTTTGGAGATAGGAAAGTATAGTAGGCCGCACATGATCCAGTTTATAGAGTAGGCAAAAGCCCAGACACCACCTGTTTTCAATATGAGTTTCTGCATTACCAAACACACATTTTTACTTAGGCTTCTGGTTAGGCCAAAGACTGAACCAGCCTCCATTTCCCCACTGGCCCAGCCCTCCCCACAGTAGGGATTCACCTGTATAATCAGCTTGCCTGGGCCATGGTGGTCTAGCTGGCATCCACTCATGGTGCCCTTGAGCCTAAGTGCTCACTCAGCATATCTGCTATCCAAATAGCCACCCGACAAGTCTGGCTACATCACCAGACAGTCTCTTTCCTGCCTGTTATTAAATAAATGAATGGGATGAGCCACATCTTCCCTCTGAGGAATAGCCAGAAGCACAGACAAAATGTAAACCATATTCCTCTCAGCTAGTCATGACAAAGTTCTGAAGACCATCTGATATGGTTTGGTTGTGTCCCCACCCAAATCTCATCTTGAATTGTAGCTCCCACAATTCCCACATGTTGTAGGAGGGACCTGGTGGGAGATAATTGAATCATGGGGGTGGGTCTTTCCCATGCAGTTCTCCTGATAGTGAGTAAGTCTCATGAGATCTGATGGTTTTAAAAGGGGAGTTTCCCTGCACAAGTTTCCTTCTCTTGTCTGCCACCATATGAGATGTGACTTTCACCTCCTGCCATGATTGTAAGGCCTCCCCAGCCACATGGAACTGTGAGCCTATTAAACCTCTTCCTTTTGTAAATTACCCAGTCTCAGGTATGTCTTTATTAGCAGCATGAAAACGGACTAATAAACCATCTTAGTGACATGTTCTCTTGAGGATGTGAAACTGTCCAGTGGCTGGCATGTTTTGGAGCTAATGAGTGATATGGGAAACTTGGAAGCAGCCGCCCACACCCATCCCTTCCTCTCCACCCTTGCCTCAAATCCCCAAGTGACAATGTCATGGTTTCAGTTCCAATGTTTGCTCTTTGTGAAAATGTAGGTCCTCCAGGAGGGAAAGCAGACCATCAGAACCTCTGGGGCTTGTGAGGTGGAGGTAAGAAGGAGTTGATATCTGGGAGGTTGAGTGGGCCTGGGACAAATTTGACTTGCTCACACTTTTTTTCTGGAGCAAATTCTGAATTGTACACAGCTCACAAAATTCCAGATGGAATTTCAGTTGGTGACTCTGTTATAATATAGTATATATTATTGCCACTCAAAGTGGAGTCCCCAGACCAGCAGCAGTGGCATCAGCTGGGAGCTTATGGTATATGAAACCTCAGGCTTCACCCCAAACCTACTGAATCAGAAGCTGTATCTAAAAAGATTGCTATATGATTGATGTGACATTGAAATTTGGACAGTTACTAGTATATGGAGACTCAAAGAGCCCGGTTTCAAACGCTGGATATAGAACTTACTAACTTTGTGATCTTGGGAAAGGTCATTCAATTCTCTGAGCCTCAGTGTCCTCACCTGGAAAATAAGGATTATATTCCCTGTCTCACAGGGTTGTTATAAGGATTAAATGATAATGTTTATTATAATATTAGTTAGCACAGTGGCTGGTACATGGTAAGTATAGACTAACAAGTAGCGATCAATTAATTATAATCCCAGCACACTGGGAGGCCAAAGAAGGTGGATCACTTAAGCCCAGGAGTTCAAGGCCGGCCTTGGCAACATAGTGAGACCCCATCTCTTAAAAAAAAAAAAATTAGCCAGGCCTGGTAGCACGCACCTGTGGTCCTAGTGACTCAGGAAGCTGAGATGGGAGGATTGCTTGATCCCAGGAGGTCAAGGCTACAGTGAGCCATGACCCTGCCATTGCACTCCATACCCCAGTGATGCCTGGAATGCCAGTGAGACAGAGTGAGACCCTGTCTCAAAAACAAACAAAAAAAAGGTGACAGGCAAGGTGGCCGAATAGGAACAGCTCCAGTCTACAGCTCCCAGTGAAATCAATGCAGAAGTCAGGTAATTTCTGCATTTCCAGCTGAGGTACCCGGCTCATCTCATTGGGGCTGGTTAGACAGTGGTTGCAGCCCACGGAGGGTGAGCCGAAGCAGGGTGGGGCATCACCTCACCTGGGAAGTGCAGGGGGTGGGGGAACTCCCTCCTCTAGCCAAGGGAAGCCCTGAGGGACTGTGACATGAGGAACAGTGTACTGCGGCCCAGATACTATGCTTTTCCCATGGTCTTTGCAAGCCACAGACCAGGAGATTCCCTCGGGTTCCTACGCCATCAGGGCCCTGGGTTTCAAGCACAAAACTGGGCAGCTGTTTGGGCAGACACCGAGCTAGCTGCATGAGTTTTTTCATACCCCAGTGATGCCTGGAATGCCAGCGAGACAGAACCACTAACTCCCCTGGAAAGTGGGCTGAAGTCAGGGAGCAAAGTGGTCTAGCTCAGCGGAACCCACCCCCATGGAGCCCAGCAAGCTAAGATCCACTGGCTTGAAATTCTTGCTGCGAGCACAGCAGTCTGAAGTCCACCATTACTGAGGCTAGAGTAGGCGGTTTTCCCCTCACAGTGTAAACAAAGCCTCAGGGAAGTTTAGACTGGGTGGAGCCCACTGCAGCTCCACAAAGCTGCTGTAGTCAGACTGCCTCGCTAGATTCCTCCTTTCTGGGCAGGGCATCTCTGAAACAAAGGCAGCAGCCCCAGTCAGGTGCTTAGAGATAAAACTCCCATCTCCCTGGGACAGAGCACCTGGGGGAAGGGGCGGCTGTGGGCTCAGCTTCAGCAGACTTAAACGTTCCTGCCTGCTGGCTCTGAATAGAGTGGCGGATCTCCCAGCACAGCACTAGAGCTCTGCTAAGGGAGAGACTGCCTCCTCAAGATGGTTCCTGATCCCCATTCCTCCTGACCCCAGGAGACACCTCCCAGCAGGGGTCGACAGACACTTCATACAAGAGAGCTCTGGTTGGCATCTGGCAGATGCCCCTTTGGGAGGAAGCTTCCAGAGGAAGGAACAGGCAGCAATCTTTGCTCTTCTGCAGCTTCCTCTGTTGATACCCAGGCAAACAGGGTCTAGAGTGGATCTCCAGCAAACTCCAGCAGACCTGTAGCTGAGGGGGCTGATGGTTGGAAATAAAACTAACAACAGGAAAGGAATAGCATCAACATCAACAAAAAGGACATCCACACAGAAACCCCATCTGAAGGTCACCAACATCAAAGACCAAAGGTAGATAAATCCATGAAGATGAGGAAAAAACAGTGTAAAAAGGCTGAAAATTCCAAAAACCAAAATGCCTCTTCTCCTCCAAAGGATCACAGCTCCTTGCCAGCAAGGGAACAAAACTGGACAGAGAATGAGTTTGACAAATTGACAAAAGTAGGCTTCATAAGGTGGGTAATAAACTAATCCGAGCTAAAGGAGCATATTCTAACCCAATGCAAGAAAGTTAAGAACCTTGAAAAAAGGTTAGAGGAACTGCTAACGAGAATAAGCAGTTTGGAGAAGAACATAAATGACCTGAGGGAGCTCAAAAACGAGCACGAGATCTTTGTGAAGCATACACAAATATCATTAGCTGAATCAATCAAGTGGAAGAAAGGATATCAGAGATTGAAGATCAACTTAATGAAATAAAGCATGAAGACAAGATTAGAGGAAAAAAAAGAATGAAAAGGAACAAACAAAGTTTCCAAGAAATATGGGACTATGTGAAAAGACCAAACCTACGTTTGATTGGTATACTTGAAAGTGACGGGGAGAATGGAACCAAGTTGGAAAACACTCTTCAGGATATTATCCAGAAGAACTTCCCCAAGCCAGCAAGATAGGCCAACATTCAAATTCAGGAAATACAGAGAACACCACTAAGATATTTGTTGAGAAGAGCAACCCCAAGGCACATAATCATCAGATTCAGCAAGGTTGAAATGAAGGAAAAAATATTAAGGGCAGCCAAAGAGAAAGGCTGGATTACCCATAAAGGGAAGCCCATCATACTAACATCAAATCTCTCTGCAGAAACTCTACAAGCCAGAAGAGAGTGGGAGCCAGTATTCAACATTCTTAAAGAAAAGAATTTTCAACCCAGAATTTCATATCCAGCCAAACTAAACTTCATAAGTGAAGGAGAAATAAAACCCTTTATAGACAAGCAAATGCTGAGAGATTCTGTCACCACCAGACCTGTCTTACAAGAGGTCCTGAAGGAAGCACTAAATACAGAAAGCAAAAACCAGTACCAGACACTGCAAAAATATACCAAATTGTAAAGAAAATTGACACTATCAAGAAACTTCATCAACTAATGGGCAAAATAACCAGCTAACATCATAATGACAGGATCAGATTCACACATAACAATATTAACCATAAACCTAAATGTTTATGGTTAATATTGATGCAAATGAACATTAATGCGAAAATCCTTTATAAAATACTGGCAAACCAGCCGGGTGCGGTGGCTCACACCTGTAATCCCAGCACTTTGGGAGGCCGAGGTGGGTGGATCATGAGGTCAGGAGATCGAGACCATCCTGGCT
>NW_012118077.1:1741276-1745865 GCF_000951035.1 Colobus angolensis palliatus
TGACAGAGCGAGACTCCATCTCAAAAAAAAAAAAAAATACTGGCAAGCCAAATTCAGCAGCACATCAAAAAGCTTATCCACCATGATCAAGTTAGCTTCACCCATGGGATGCAAGGCTGGTTCAATATAGCCAAATCAATCAATGTAATCCATCACATAAACAGAACCAGTGACAAAAACCACATGATTATCTCAATAGATGTAAAAAAGGCCTTCAGTAAAATTCAATACCCCTTCATGCTAAAAATTCTCAATAAACTAGGTATTGATGGAATGTATCTCAAAATAATAAGAGTTGTTTATGACAAACCCACAGCCAATATCATACTGAATGGGCAAAAGCTGGAAGCATTCCCTTTGAAAACCAGCACAAGACAAGGATGTCCTTTCTCACCACTCCTATTCAACACAGTATTGGAAGTTCTGGCCAGGATAATTAGGAAAGAGAAAGAAATAAAGTGTATTAAAATAGGAAGAGAGAAAGTCAAATTGTCTCTGTTTGCAGATGACATGATTGTATATTTAGAAAACCCCATCATCTCAGCCCCAAATTTCCTTAAGCTGGTAAGCAACTTCAGCAAAGTCTCAGGATACAAAATCAATGTGCAAATATCACAAGCATTCCTATACACCAATAATAGACAGAAAGCCAAATCATGAGTGGACTCCCATTCCCAATTACTACAAAGAGATTAAAATACCTAGGAATGCAACTTACAAGGAATGTGAAGGAATTCTTCAAGGAGAACTACAAACCACTGCTCAAGGAAATAAGACACAAACAAATGGAAAAATATTCCATGCTCATGGATAGGAAGAATCAATAACGTGAAAATGGCCACACTTTCCAAAGTAAATTATAGATTCAATGCTATCTTCATCAAGCTACCATTGACTTTCTTCACAGAATTAGAAAAACCTACTTTAAGTTTCATATAAAACCTAAAAACAGCCCATATAGGCAAGACGATCCTAAGCAAAAACAACAAAGCTGGAGACATCATGCTACTTGACTTCAAACTATACTACAAGGCCACGGTAACCAAAACACCATGGTACTGGTACCAAAACAGATATATAGACCAATTGAACAGAACAGAGGCCTCAGAAATAATGCCACACATTTACAACCATCTGATCTTTGACAAACCTGACAAAAACAAGCAATGGGGAAAGGATTCCCTATTTAACAAATGGTGTTAGGAAAACTGGCTAGCCCTATGCAGAAAACTGAGACTGGACCCCTTCCTTACACCTTATACAAAAATTAACTCAAGATGGATTAAAGACTTAAATGTAAGCCCTAAAACCATCAAAACCCTAGGAGAAAACTTAAGCAATACCATTCAGGACACAGGCATGGGCAAAGACTTCATGACCAAAACACCAAAAGCAATGGCAACAAAATTGACAAATGGGATCTAATTAAACTAAAGAGCTTCTGCACAGTAAAAGAAACTACCACCAGAGTGAACAGGTAACTTACAGAATGGGAGAAAATTTTTGCAATCTATCCATCTGACAAAGGGCTAATATCCAGAATCTACAAAGAACTTAAACAAATTTACAAGAAAAAAACAAACAGCCCCATCAAAAAGTGGGCAAAGGATATGAACAGACGCTTCTCAAAAGAAGACATTCATGCAGCCAACAGACATGAAAAAATGCTCATCATCACTGGTCATTAGAGAAATGCAAATCAAAACCACAATGAGATACCATCTCACACCAGTTAGAATGGCAATCATTAAAAAGTCAGGAAACAACAGATGCTGGAGAGGATGTGGAGAAATAGGAACACTTTTACACTGTTGGTGAGAGTGTAAATTAGTTCAACCATTGTGGAAGACAGTGTGGCAATTCCTCAAGGATCTAGAACGAGAAATACCATTTGACCCAGCAATCGCATTACTGGGTATATACCCAAAAGATTTTAAATCATTCTACTATAAAGACACACGCACATGCATGTTTATTGCAGCACTATTTCCAATAGCAAAGACCTGGAACCAACCAAAATGCCCATTAATGATAGACTGGATAAAGAAAATGTGGCACGTGTACACCATGGAATACTATGCAGCTATAAAAAAGGATGAGTTCATGTCCTTTGCAGGGACATGCATGAAGCTGGAAACCATCATTCTCAGCAAACTAACACAGGAACAGAGAACCAAACACCGCATGTTCTCACTCATAAATGGGAGTTGAACAATGAGAATACATGGACAGAGGGAGGGGAACATCACATACCGGGACCTGTCAGGGCGGGGGTGGGCTTGGCGAGAGATTGCATTAGGAGAAATGCTTAATGGAGATGACAGGTTGATGGATGCAGCAAACCACCATGGCACGTGTATACCTATGTAACAAACCTGCACATTCTGCACATGTATCCCAGAACTTAAAGGATAATAAAAAAAGAAAAAAATCATTATTACTTGTGCATCTGATGCTCAACTACTGGTGTATAATCACATTCATTTCCTTTTTCTCTCCCTCAGGACTAAAACGGCAGTGGAAGTCCACTGACAAGTCAGGCCTAAGTCCTTAATGGAAAAGGTACACACAAGCCCAAATATTAATTCAAAGCACACTTCTCATCCTTTCCACTCTGTGCTAACTAGAAAAATGGTTTTATTTTTTGAACTCTGTCAGAATCTGTAAGTCTGAGATTGTGCAGATTTCATTATGATTAGTCTGGTCATGCCAGAGAAGTATGACATGGGTGACAAGATGACATAGTCCAACCTTTAAGGAAACTGGATAAGAGCTAATGATGCTGGTTACCACCAAGCTGATAGGACTTCCTGTCACAGCCTTGCGTCAGCCACTATGTGTCCATACAGTAAGGAGACCAATGACTTTTGACAAAAGAGCAGAACTGGCACCTCCAAGGAATACCGGCTCCTAAGGACAGAGGTTCCTTGGGAGACCATCGCCTGGCTCCAGCCATATGGCCTCGCCCATGTGAGTTGAAACACTGCTTCAAGACCTGCCTTTGGAACCCATTCTGAGCCACGTGAGGAAAAATCTCTCTTTTTCTTTCCTAGTCACAGCCCATTTCTCAGCAAAATTGCTCACCTGGAGACTGAGGGAAACTTGTGAGGTCTTGGCTTCCCTGACATCTAGATTACATACAGAAGAATCTGGTTGATGAAAGAACCATTTGGCCCATGCTCTGGGATTGGTCTTTACCAACTTTGGCTATTTAAATAATCATATCCCTCATCAGAGGCTGAAGATATGCTCCAAGGTGGGGGTTACTCCAAGTGTGCTGCAAGGTGGGAAGGCATTCCCCACTGAGTTGCAGGAACAGTGGCTAACCTCTTGATGGGACGACCTAAACAGATACTACTTGAGAAGTGAAGTTTTTTTTTTTTTTTTTCTTTTTTGAGATGGAGTCTCGCTCTGTTGCCCAGGCTGGAGCACAGTGGCACAATCTCAGCTCACTGCAAGCTCCGCCTCCCAGGTTCACACCATTCTCCTGCCTCAGCCTCTGGGGTAGCTGGGACTACAGGCGCCCACCACCACGCCCGGCTAATTTTTTGTATTTTTAGTAGAGATGGGGTTTCACCATGTTAGTCAGGATGGTCTCAATCTCCTGGCCTCGTGATCTGCCCACCTCGGCCTCCCAAAGTGCTGGGATTACAAGCGTGAGCCACCGTGCCCAGCCCGTATTTGTTAAAGGAGAAGAAAGACCAAGTGTGGTGATGATGATGATGACGATGATGATGATGATGATTATTATTATTATTTTGAGACAGAGTCTCACTCTGTCACCCAGGCTGGAGTGCAGTGGCACGATCTCAGGTCATTGCAGTCTCAACCAAGCTCAAGCGATCCTCCCACCTTGGTCTCCCAAGTAGCTGGGACTAGAGACACCTGCCACCATGCCTTGCTGTTTTTCTATTATTACTGTTTTTTTTTTTTAGAGACAGGGTCTCACTATGTTGCCAGGCTGGTCTTGGATTCCTGGGCTGAAGCAATCCTCTCACCTTGGCTTTCCAAGTAGCTGGGAGGCCAAGTAGCTGGGACCATGCCTAGCTAAGTTTTTCTATTTTTTCTAAAGACAGGGTTTTGCATGTTGCCTAGGGTGGTCTCATACTCCTGAGCTCAAGCAGTCCACCAGCCTTGGCCTCCCAAAATCCTGGGATTACAGGCATGAGCCAGTGTGCCCAGTCAAGTGTGACTACTAGGAACTGGGAGAAATTGTCTGAAGGAAGGGAGAGTCTACAGTTACATCAAGCTCTTGGCCACAGCTAGAGAAGGATGAATCTGCATTAACCATATTTTGACAAAGCCAAAAACCAAATTCAAAGGCCATGTCTGAATATAGGACAACTAGGTCTGAAGAAGGGAGGTGGATGGAAGGAGTAGAGCTGCTGTAAGGACAGTGGCTTCAGGGTTGGTGGTGGAGAAAGAGACACACATCAAGGAGGGTGGTGAGGAGACGAGTATCATCATAGATGGAATCAATCTTGAAATCAAAAGTAATATGTCCTTTGGCTGTGCATGGTGGCTCATGCATGTTATCTCAGAACTTTGGGAGGAGTCTCCAACTCCCAGCGCGAAGGACACAGAAGACC
>NW_012118077.1:1750860-1776043 GCF_000951035.1 Colobus angolensis palliatus
GCTGAGGCAGGAGAATCACTTGAACCCAGGAGGAGGAGGTTGCAGTGAGCCAAGATCACACCACTGCATTCCAGCCTGGGCAAAAGAGCGAGCTTCTGTCTCGAGAAAGTAAAAGGGCAGAGGGAAGTAATATTATGTCCTTTGAAAGATAGAAAGTGCCCTGACAATGCAGGCATAATTAAGGGCACTCTTCCCAGCTGGAAATAGAACAAATCTTTCCATAGCAACATACTGATATTCGAGAACAACTGACTAGAATCCATGACTGTGGTGAATCTGGGCTCCTCCCTCTGGTCTGCTCAGGCAGTGATGATCCACATAGCCAGAGAAGAACAGAATCACTGGAGCACAAATGGTCTCCTGATCTCTACCCCAAGCCTTCCCTTGGGTACCACCACCAACCCCTAACCCATGGCAGCACACGACAGTCAATACTACCAACCTCTGAACAGTCTTGGCCAAGGTTGGGAACCATTGCTATTCTCCATTCACCCAGATTCATGTGAACACACCAAATATACCATCCAACTCTCACTGTTTGTGGTGGCACCAAGGGAAGTGCTTCCCTCCTGCCATAGGGACAACCAGGAATTCAACTAGGCTTCTCCAGTGTAATTGGAGAGGGGACCATGTGGGGCCAACATACAATCACTACTTTCAAGGTTAATGCCACAAGGCATTTCCTGAAAACATTTCCTCCCAAAATGTTAGTTATTAGGTTATGCTATGGTCTAATCTCTTGTTAAAATTTAAAGCATTCAAACTAAAAATGGGTTTGGAGTATGAAAAATATCTACAGATCTTAACACAGAAAAGCCAGTTTTTTCCTAGAATTATTTGGTTGTTTATTTGTTTTAAGTATCTCTTGGCAACACATATGATCCTGCAAGGACATTTTTGTTAGCAACTTCTGAAAACATCCATTTCCAGTGGAAATACTAATGGAAACTTCAAAGGCTTTCCCACCTAATCACTGAGCAAACAGTACAGTTGTGTACACTTTGGAGTCCGTGGAGAAACCTTTCTAGTATTGAGAGCTGCCCAAAGATAGAGTATCATTGTAAGTAATGAGATCCCTGTCACTGGAAGTGTTCAAGCACTGATTGGGCAACCACTTGACAGGACTTTTGTAGAGGACAACCAATTATCAAGGATTCAAGATTGGCTGACCGAGGTGGCTCAAGCCTGTAATCCTGGCACTTTAGGAGGCCACGATGGGAGGCTCACTTGAGCCCAGCCTGGGCAGCATAGCAATACCCTGTCTCTACAAAAACACAAACAAACAAACAGGTTGGGCATGGTGGGGTGTGCCTGTAGTTCCAGCTATTTGAGAGGCTGATGTGGGAGGATCCCTTGAACCCAGGAGTTTGAGGTTGCAACAAGCTGTATTTTCACACCACTACACTCCAGCCGGGGTGACATAGTGAGGCCTTGTCTCCAAAAAAAAAAAAAAAAAAAAAAAAGGATTCAAGATTGACTTGATTTGGATGACCTTTAAAGGACTGTGGGAGTTGAACTGAGCTGGTATGTCTAGAGAGTCATATATTGATTTCCATGTAGCTCTACCTTCCGGAATCCCTGAAGCTCAATGAAGTTTCCTGTTCATGCCAAAGTTGCCGATGGCTAATGCACTGATATAGTGCTCCATTTCTCCATCCCAGATGTAGCAAGAGTACCCTATATTCCTACTAGTGTTACCCTCTGGTAGTACACAGGTGTAGCCAATCCAGTTATCTGCCTACCCAATAGCCAATCCTCCCTTATACCTTGTCAGTTATCTTCTAATGTGTTCAGTGTTCATCATCCTTCCTGCAGCCATGTCTATTAGGTAGGACTGGCCTCAGCTCCTGGCACGAAACTTGCATCATATTTATACTCTGCAGTTTAGGGCATGTGAGCTGAGCATGTGTGCTTAGGGCATCTAAGCACCAAGAGGTGAGGGGACATCTGCTGGAAGAAGGTATGTACTGGGAAAGATTGGTTAGCTTTTCAAATGAAACTTGAGGGAAATAGTCTTTTATTGCTACCAGCAGAAAGTGGTATGTGGAGATGTGTTCTCACTAGAACTGTTTCAGCCATCTTGCAGCCATGAGGCGTTTCAACATGCTGAAATTAGCAGAGCTGAAAGATGGAAAAAACCTTGATACTTGATAACTACATTGAGAATTAACCATCCCTGAAGCTTCTCTACATCATGGCTTTTTGTTATATGAGATGATAAGTCCCTTATGGTTTGAATCATTTTGAGTTGGATTCATCATTGTTTGCAGCCAAGAGCATTGTAACTAATACTACAGTCTTTGAAGCGATCTTGTTCTGAAACCACTCTTAACCCATGGGATCTGGGCCAGAAGATTATTTTTTAAATGGACAAGAGAAGTACTCAGAAATCCCCTTTCCCTTCAACTCTGATCTATAAGCATCCCTATAACCTTTATATCCTCACTTGATTTTCCCTTGAGGAGTGATCATGCTCAGAGTGACTCCTTGATTTCTTAGAAAATGACACCCTCCACACCCTTTTTTTTTTTTTTTTTTTTATTTTAACCTGAACATTTCCTTTCTATTCATCTCATGTCTTTTTTTTGAGACGGAATCTTGCTCTGTCTCCCAGATTGGAGTGCAGTGGTGTGATCTTGCCTCACTGCAACCTCTGCCTCCAGGGTTCAGGCAATTCTCCTGACTCGGCATCCCAAGTAGCTGGGACTGCAGGCATGCACCACTACGCCCAGCTAATTTTTATGTTTTTAGTAGAGACAGGGTTTCGCCATGTTGGCCAGGCTGGTCTGGAACTCCTGACCTCAGGTGATCCGTCCACCTTGGCCTCCCAAAGTGCTGGGATTACAGGCACGAGCCACCGCACCCAGCCACACCCTCCACACTTGCTTGACCTTTTCTGGATCCTGGGATATGGTGAACATAGCTCAGGTTCTATTTAGGAATACTACTAACTAAAGCCCAACCTGTCAGTGTGACAGGATCATTGCAGTCTGAAGCGATTCACCTGATTCCTTTCTTCCCAGTATTTCTCTGGAGGCACCCTGATTTACTGCTCAATAGGGCTATGTGTCCTGCATCAAAGGCCAGGCTCAAAATCCCTTTCCTTAGGCCAATGGTTTTCAAAGGGTAGTCACTGGACCAGCGGTATCACATGGAAACTTGGTAGAGATGAATTATTGAGTCCCATTCCAGACCTACTAAATCAGAACCTCTGCGGATGGGGCCTGGGTAACTGTGTCTTATCAAGCCCTCCAGGATACTGTCATAGACTTTGGCTACAGCCATGACTCGTAACTGGAAGTGTGAAAGCTTCCCAGGGCTCTAACTTGATTATTTTGCATTGAGAGAGTCCCACCTGACTCTGTAAGTTTTTATTTTTATTTTTTGAAACAGAAAAGTCCCACTCTGTCACCCAGGCTGCAGTGCAGTGGCATCTCAACTCACTGCAACCTCCGCCTCCTGGGTTCAAGTGATTCTCCTGCCTCAGCCTCCTGAGTAGCTGGGTTTACAGTTGCGCATCACCACACCCAGCTAATTTAGTATTTTTAGTAGAGACGGGGTTTTCACCATGTTGGCCAAGCTGGTCTCAAACTCCTGGCCTCAAGTGATCCACCCACCTTGGCCTCCCAAAGTGCTGGGATTATAGACATGAGCCACTGCACCTGTCCTGATTCTGTAATTATACTTTCATTGCTCATTATTTGATTGTCTTTCTTTTGCACTAGTGTTGAGCTCCACCGGAATGGACACCAAGTCTGTTTATCTTCATTACTGTATTCCCAGTGCCTAGCACAATACCTGGCACATAGCATGTACTCAACCAATGTTTGTGGAATGGGTTAAGAAGGGTCCTCATGGGCCACACAAATTACTGGGTGGCATATTTTGTTCTGTACTACATTCAGCAAATTCCTAAAGTAATTATCTAGTTAAAATATTCCAAGTTGTACAATATGTTTTCTTTGTCTTAGTCCATTTTCTGCTGCCGTAACAAAATACAACAAACTGGGTAATGTACAAAGGAAAGGAATGTATTGGTCAGGTGTGGTGGTTCACGCCTGTAATCCCAACACTTTGGGAGGCTGAGGCGGGTGGATCGCTTGAGTCCAGAAGTTTGAGACCACCTCGGGCAACATGGTGAAACCCTGTCTCTACAAAAAATACAAATATTAGCTTGGTGTGGTGGTGCATGACTGTAGTTCCACCTACTTGAGAGGCTGAGGTGGGAGAATCACTTGAGCCCAAGAGGTTGAGGCTGAAGTGAGCCATGATTGTGTCACTGCACTCGAGCCTGAGTGAGACCATGTCTCAAAAAAAGAAAAGAAAAGAAAAAACATTTATTTTTGACAGTTTTAGAGGCTGGGAAACCCAAAAGCAGCCGCCAGTATCTGGCAAAGGCCGTCCCATGGTGGAAGGGCAGAAGGCAGAAGTGAGCACATGAGATGGAGAGAGCAAGATGGAGGCTAAACTTAATCCTTTTTATCAGGAGTCAACTCCTGTGATAATTAACCCACTCCTGCAATATACATATTGATCACTTCCTAAGGGTCCCACCTCTTAACACTCTTATAATGGCAATTAAGTTTCAACATAAGTTTTGGTAAAACCAAAACCATAGCCAAACCATAGCACTGTCCAAACTGTGTACAACTGAAAAATCGACTTTCAGGTTTTCTCAAATTGAACTCCGAAAATGAAGACAACTTCAAATTGTTCCAGAATGTGACTTCCACTTAGACAACTGTCATGCTAAGAAGCCATGGGTACTGACCACTGTCCATTATAGACAGTGTCCTGAGGGATACTTTCCTTTGTTTTTGCAAAAGACTTGACTCTGAAGAACACTAAAGACCCAAGGGCCAGTCTAAGAAGAAACATGCATAAATCCACCTCTACTCACCCAGCCACCATGCCCTTCCAAGACCACATGGATTTTGGGGGAAAAACAGATTGGAATGAGGTACTAGGAAACACTTCTGCATAGCTTTCTCCTTTCTCCCTGTCAACTCTGGAACCAGAGGAGATAGTGCAGCTTTGCTATGTAACCAGGAGATTGAAGAACTTTAATTTACAGAAGGGATGGCACCTCCCCAGGACCTCAGAGTCTTAGGAAATTGGCAGGAGGGATGGGGTTGGGGATGGGCAACTGAGAGGCGCTCTTCTGAGCACCCTGCCTGCCTTCTAGGGAAGAGTTTTATGTGTGGAATTCTTTTCCTCTAGTTGCATTGATAGAAAAGAGTAGAAAGAGACACGTGTTAAGGATGGAGGAAAGTGAAAAGGCCAGGTAAAGGTACCATTGGGAGCTTTTCCTATTTGAAATCCCTAAAAGCAGAATATGTCATTATTGAAGATTTTGAATCTTTTCTTGCTAGGAAGAACCAGGCTTTACACTCCTATCTGCTCATTTTCTGTAGAACCTCAGCCATGCAGATTTTATCTAAATGGAGCCCTTCCTGGTATCACTTGGCAATGGCAGGCATACAGAGACACAGCCTTTGCAGGAAATCTCCATTCTACATGTTTATAGTGCATAGCCCACAGAGGGCACAATAATTCAGATGGGCTGAGGTCCATCTCAGAGTCCCCGCATCAGGAGCTCTTCCCTGCACAGGCTCCAACCTATGCCCAGTGCAGGAGGTGGGGCTCAGTGGCCAGGTCTCAGAAATGCAGCTAGCCCTCATCCAAGGGCCCAAGTGGCCTTTGAGCCTGGTGAGAAAGGCACCATAAAATAGCCACTGCTCTGGGCAAAAGCCTGTGATGGAGCAGCTCCTATCACCCTAGTCCCTGGAAGGGCACTCCCAACCTTGGAACACCATTGTATGTGTGCATCTTCCCAGGTATCTCCTTATAACAATCCCAGCAGTAGGCAGGGCCCTTAAGAGAAAAGCCCCTAAAGTTAAACAGCTGCTTTGTAGTTTTCCAGCTGTGATCTAGGGTACTCAAGTGGTAACTTGACATAAGTCACTTGGGGTGGGGAGAGACAAGTAGGTAGGTGTCTGTCCCTCTCACACCTCACCGGAGTGGCTCCTCCTTAACCTGATTTATACTTGGTGCCCTCAACCCACCAGCTGGCTGCCTAATGCCCAAAGAGGTTTTCCAACTCCCATGTAAGCCCAGGTCCCTGCAGGATGGTGTCTGGGGAAGTAGACCTCAGGGATACCTCTCATGTTTCTTTCCAGCTAGGAGGCCAGAGCAGAATAGAGTGGCCTAAGACATCTGGGATCTCTGGAATGACTCTGGCAGTAGGAGTGAGGGTGGGACACCTAGAAGCAATGTTTGAAGATGTGGCAAAGATATGTGCATGTGACTGACCAGAATTCAAAGGTGTGATGGTGTGGGAGATGGGGAGGACCACTTAAAACATGTCTTACTACATTCCAAATCTGGACATCCAATACATACCCCTTGAATTTAACTGAAATATCTTCACTGGAAAGGTCCAAATCGAAATTGTTGGGGGAGGCTGGTGTGTATTAGGTGTAAAGGGAGTTGAACCTCCTAGGGTTGCATAGTATAGCACTGAGCACACTGTCAAGCCCAAGGACGACTCCAGTGAATCCATGCTACATACGCCGACCTAGTTCTTCTTTACATACCCTGTGCATCATGTCTTGTCCTACTCAAGAAACTGTGTTAGGACCTGCCCACTTGAATGCTAAATTGCCTTGCCTGGTTTTTGAGGGCTTCATAGTCTGATCCCATCCTTCACCAGTCCTGTACTAGGAAATCCATCACCTCTGCCTTTCAGACACATTTCCCTTCTGCTTCCTCACTCCCCACACCTATCCCACCACCCCGCCCAGACCACACTTAGTACCACCTCCCTGCCCTTACTCCTACAATTCCAAACCAACCAGTGCTTTATTGAGTGTGGAAGGCAACCTGTAGCATAATAGTAAGAACTAATGACTTGTCCTGCTCATGAGAGTTATTAGCATTTCCTCCCCTCTCCTCCCTTCCTAGTCAAATTCTCCCCTCCAACCATGCCTGGTTCTAGCCCTGCCTCCCCAGGAAGTCACCCTGAACTTTCCAATGTGCATCCCTCTCCCTTGACCTGCAAGACAGCTCAGAGCTCGTGATTTCACTGGCACGTTTCCTGAGGAGCCTTGTCTCCCCAATGGAGACAGAGGCCCCATCCTATGTCAAGTTTTCCTCCTGCCCTCCTATTCAAAGGCCAGGGCCAGACCTGTCATAAATCATATGACTGCCTCAAATTCTTTGTGGTTTTGGAAGTCAGACATCCAGAGCCACATGACTGCTAGCCAAGGGCTGGCCTCTCTGGACACTTTATTTTTGGAGTCTCTGTTTCAACATGACAAGCACCTTCAAATTCTTCAGTTGGACATAAATTACCTATTTATGAACCCAAACTATGCAATGTTAGGCACACAGGGGTTCATCCAGCCCTGACTTAGGTGCAGGCTGATGGTCCAAAGGGTGGGTTGAAGAGTAATGAATACCTAGCTCCAATGGCCACCTCAGATAGTGCTGCCCTCTCCCCATTCCACTCTGATTCACCTTTTGAGTCCAGGGATTTTGTTCAGCATCAGCTGATCACCAGCAGCCTAGAGTATTAAAAAAGAAAAGTTTATTTTTTTCCTTTTTTTATTACAGAGTCTCACTCTTGTTGCCCACGCTGGAGTGCAGTAGCATGATCTCAGCTCACTGCAACCTCTGCCTCCCGGGTTCAAGCAATTCTCCTACCTCAGCCTCCCGAGTAGCTGGGATTACAGGCGTGCACCTCCACATCCGGCTAATTTTTGTATTTTTGGTAGAGACTTGGTTTCACCATGTTGCCCAAGCTGCTGTCAAAATCCTGACCTCAAGTGATCCACCCACCTCAGTCTCCAAAAGTGCTGGGATTACAGCTGTGAGCCACCACGACTGGCCAGCATCTTTAATTTGAGCAATTATATAAATCACTGTTCATTAAGACAGAACTCCTTTTTTATCAAAATGGATCGTTTACTCATTCTGAGGGGGTACTGTGCCTTTAGTTCTAGGAATTCAACTTCCCCACAGCCCCAATTATATAGGTTTGAGTCTCTGTCTTTGCAGACTAGTGAGGCATCACTTGTCATTCACTTGGAGGTAGAGCTCTCAGTTCCTGCTGATTTTGCTGCTCATCTCTAGACCTTATATCAAGGTGGTGGTCAAACCCAGAGTACAAAGCACTCCTAGGTCAGGACCTTTCCCATACTGTTCTGCACATACTGCCCTATGGGGATGCTGGGACACATGATCAGCACACAACCAACAAAAAGCTCTGGGTTTCTTTCCTAGGTAGGAAGTGGGAATTTAAAAATCTCTCCTTCCTAACACACAGATTTTGTCTGTAGATATCTTTTGTAATGTGCACTAAGACCAGTCGTGCAGGAAAAATCTATTGTTATACTCCCCTTCTAGATAGTGCCTGTTCATCCCTGTTCTTTGTGTCTAATCTCTGACCCAGGTGTAAACTTTAAGATGGAGTCTTGTCAAGGGCTCTTTAAGAAGCCCAGATGATGTTCACTGACTCCTACTTATCCCAAGATGTGTTTACCTCCCACACAGAGCCCCAGCTGATCAAGCAGGTATGAATTTTTCCCATGTAAACCACGATATTTTTCTCAACAAACTGTATTTCTTTAAGTGTTCAGCCTTTTCAGCCCTGTCACTGCAAGGGCACCCCCAGAACCATTCACACAGCCTGTGAATGGATAATTTCACATTCGCAGGCTGTCCTGGAAAGGGTAGACAAGATACCTTGAGTTAATAATTGTTTCTTCAGGCTGGGCGCAGTGGCTCACACCTGTAATCCCAGCACTTTGGGAGGCAGAGGCTGGCAGATCACTTGAGGTCAGGAGTTCAAGAACAGCCTGGCCTACATGGCAAAACCTTGTCTCTACACTACAAATACGAAAATTTGCTGGACATAGTGGCGAAAGACTGTAATCCCAGCTACTTGGGAGGCTGAGGCACGAGAATCACTTGAACCGGGGAGGCAGAGTTTGCAATGAGCCAAGGTCACTCCAGCCTGGGTGACAGAGTGAGATTCTGCGTCAAATACATAACAATAAAATAAATAAAATAAAATAAAATAAAATAAAATAAAAGTTCTTCAAGAACCAGCACATCAATGATGGCACACAATCTGCATGCACTGGAGTTCTTTCTGCTTTGAAGTCCACAGAGCAAGGAGCCACACTGTGTGAAGTCAAAAACCCTCTTCATCATCAAGATTTGCCTCCAGGCGGCCCTGGACTCCTTGGCCCATACTCAGGTCAGCCAAGTTAATCAGCACCTCCTATGGCCATTAACTCGACCCTTCCTCAGGGACAGGGCAGCTCTACATGTGGTAAGCTTGACAAGCCTTGTCCCTTCCTAATGATTCAGACAATGTGGGGTAACGGAAAAGCAGCAATCAAAAAAAAAGTAGCACTTGAGCAGGTTCGGCCTGATGGCAGACCTACAGATGCTTCAAATCTGGTTCTTGCATTTCTTATATGGGTGTCACCCTTGGCCAAGTTACCTGATTTCTTTGCATCCTTTGAGTCATCTGTGAAATGGACTCACTTCTACTCTGCAGAATTCTGTAACAGAATCGATGTGGCCCAGCCTTAGTGCCGGGCACACAGGTTCTTCCTGCCTCATTTTTTTTTCAAAGTTTTTGAGATGGAGTCTTGCTCTGTTGCCCAGGGTGGACTGCAGTGGTGCGATCTCAGCTCACAGAAACCTCCAACTCCCGGGTTCAAGTGATTATCATGCTTCAGCCTCCCGAGTAGCTGGGATTATAGTTGCCCGCCACCACGCCCCGCTAATTTTTCTATTTTTAGCAGAGACAGGGTTTCACCATGTTGGCCAGGCTGGTCTTGAACTTCTGACCTCAAGTAATCTGCCTGCCTCGGCCTCCCAAAATGTTGGTATTACACGTGTGAGCCACCAGGCCCAGCCCCTGCCTCACTTCTCAGTCAGGAAGTTACAAGTAAATAAACAGCAAATAACTAGTTTCTTTTTAAATAATAAATGTCTAAATGTTCATTATCGCCTCCAGATCCTGTTGCAAAGTGTTCTGAACTGAAACAGCAGAGTAAAAACCATTTGTCATTACATTTTAAAAGAAAGTTGCGGGTGGGGACAGTAAAGACCTTTAAAGACAAATGCACTGAAAGAGGACCAAGAGATCCTAATGGGTGTGTTCAGAAAATCACCCACTGGCTGTGATTCTTTCTTTTCGGCCAACCTGGCACCAAAATGCTCTGTGCAGTGAGTCACCATGAACAGCAGGTTACAGTCAGCTTTAGGTTATCTGTGGTCATGCAGAAAAGCACATACAGGCAGTGGTAAATCTAAGAAATTCTATTTGGTCTCTGGTATGCATTTTATATATGTGTATTTTCTTTCTCTTGGCAGGAGATTTACCTTCTTAATTATGTTTCCCTTAGGCTGTTATTAAAATGAGTCTACATTCTCCAAGCACACCCCACTGACAGCCATGGGAAGGCAGCCCATAAGTGACAGGGTAAGATCTACCTGGTATTTAGTGTTTGAAAATACACAATGACTCAATAAATCTATCTGTGGGTAGGTCTGTGTACACGTACACACACACACACACACACACACACACACAGGTCTTCTAATCCTACTATGCAAGAAACACAGGAATTAAGAATAACATGGAGTGGCAAGAAAGTTGCTGCCAAAGGCTTCCTCAAAGACCAGAGAACAGGATCATAAAAGCCTCCTGGGGTCATCACACATATACCTTTATCTTTACTTTTTAAACACACTCGTTATCTTTCATCAGCTTTTATCTAGTAGGATTGATGCGTGAAGATCTTTGTCTTTCCAACAACCCTGTGCTTTTTTCCCAGAATTCCTAACATTTAAGAAATGTCAAAAGTACAGTAGAATGTACATTTAATTGCACATATAGACGCCCATGCTGAGGAATTGATTTCTTTAGATTTTACTGAACTCAGAAGTCTCTCAAACACTGATTCATAAAAATTCAACTTTACAAGAAAACTGAAGTTGGAACAATTTATTTGCATATTCTAATGACTGAACCATTAGACGCAGTAACCAAGGTCTAGTTACACATTTTCCTAGTACCCTCATCTCCATTCTGTGTGGTGGCTGATGCTGCTGCAAGGCATCTGGGCTTTTGAAAGCATTAAAAGTACTTCAAGGCCAGTGTGGTGGCTCATGCCTGTAATCCCAGCACCATGGCAGGCCAAGGCAGGAGAACTGCTTGAAGCCAGAAATTGAAGGCCAGCTTGAGTAACATGGCGATACGCTGTCTTTACAAAAAAAAAAAAAAAAAAAAGCTGGGTACGGTGGCATGTGCCTGTAGTTCCAGGTACTTAGGAGCCTGAGGTGGGAGGATCACTCAAATACAGAAGTCCAAGGTTGCAGTGAGCTCTGATGGTGCCACTGCACTCCAGCCTGTGTGACAGAGTAATACTCCGTCTCAAAAAAAGATAATACTTTATTCTAATAGAATATGAGTAAATTCCAGGTCACAACAGGTCCTGTGAACCATTTCTAAGCATGAACAGTGGTACTAACATGCTGTATTCTGAGAGGATCTTCCGAACTATTTTGGCTAATGTCTTCTGCACTGGTGATGATATGAAAACAAACTACCAAAAGTAAACCTTAACAAAAACAGAGAGCATTCAAATTGTACACTCTGGGGTTATAGTACTATAATGCCAAACTATTCCTCACTCTATTCAATGCCTGTTTCTTGTAAAACTACTTAAATTAATCTGGGCCAAAATGCAGTAAAACACAAAATGTGCTACTACTGAGAAGCCATGCCTTTAGAATAGGAATCCTAAACTTAATTACAGAGCTGTATCCTCAGAGTCTCCTATTCTCAATATTCAAAACATTAACCTCAAGAAATAGGACATTATAAGCATAAAATAC
Source organism: Colobus angolensis palliatus (assembly GCF_000951035.1). Taxonomy (NCBI): domain Eukaryota; kingdom Metazoa; phylum Chordata; class Mammalia; order Primates; family Cercopithecidae; genus Colobus; species Colobus angolensis. Next base: position 1,762,780 of record NW_012118077.1, read on the forward strand.
TACCTTTTTGATGGGTGCAGTGGCTCATGCCTGCAATTCCAGCATTTTGGGAGACCGAGGTGGGAGTATCACTTGAGCCCAGGAGTTCAAGACCACCCTGGCCAACATGGTGAAATCCTGTCTCTACTAAAAATACAAAATTAGCTGGATGTGGTGGTGCACACCTGTAATCCCAGCTACTCATGAGGCTGAGATGGGAGGATTGCTTGAGCCGGAAGGTGGAGGTTGCAGTGAGCTGAGATTGCGCCACTGTACTCCAGCCTTGGGGACACAGGGAGTCTCCATCTCAAAAAAACCCAAAAAAAACAAAAAACAAAAAACAAAAAAACTCTACCTTTTATATGACAAAAAGGAGTAAATTTCTATTCATATTTGCTTGTATATGCATAAATAAACTTTGGAAGAAGACATACATAAGTAGCTAGTAAGAGCTTACTCAGGGTGTGGGGACAACTTGGCAGATGGAAGCAGGAGTGGGAGGAAAATTCACTCAGTCTCTTGATATATGTTCTGTTTTTTAAACCCTGTCAATATATTACCCAATTTAAAACTACGTACACAGTAAATATTATTTGGCATTTGGCTCATTGATGGAATAGAATTCCTGTTACCAAATGTCATCTCTCAGGTATTTTTCACATACATAAAAAGGAACTTTAGAAGAATTTTAGAAGTTAAAAAGTAGAAACTGAGTTTGTGAAGTGTATCATGGCATGTGCGCACGCACACACACACACACACACACCCTCCTCTAGTAGATAACTGTATTTTGCCGTTGAAAATAATGGCAAAAACTGCAATTACTTTTGCAGTAACCTAATAACTTAGTACCCTTTAGCTATGTAAATAGACATATTCTGCTAACAAAGGGGAAGCAGAAATTTGTGTAGCACCACTCACACCTATTTTTATTTTGATTCTGTAATCACAAATGACAATTTTTACTTCATGTGAACTGTTAGGTTTTGAACACTCAGTAACTAAACTTTAGAAATTTACGTCAATTCTTCACAGTGTCTTTTAATCAAAGTAACAGTTGCTAGTTATGATTTTTGAAATAAAATATAAACCTAAGAGTTGTAAAATGTTTCTTTAAGGTACAGAGTAGGTGACGTGTTTTAAAGAAAAATAATTTATAAATGACTTTGTAAAACACAAGCCCTTCACATGCTGTTAACTTTGGAAAAGTCAGGTCTTCTCCTAACAAGGCTTTTATTCTACCTCATACTCCAAACTCTTAAGGTTTTAAAATATTCAACTTGCCTTTCTTCTTTTTTGGGGAGTGGGGGTGAGTTTGCCAGCTGGTTAGAAGCCAACAGTTATCCAGTCAGACCTGAATGGAAAAATCTATGATTTGTTTATTTCATAGTTGAAGTTCAAAAACAAGAGACAATTTAAATAATAAAAGAGTAACAGGAAAAAATGCAAAGAAAGAAAACAAATCAGTAAGAATCCAGAAGAACCTTCAAGAATATTTAATTCGGAAAACGTTATTGGTTTAGAGAACTTGACTGGAAGAAAACAGCTGGGCACAGTTCAAGGTTTTAAATTAAAAACAATCTAACAAGGTCTATGGGGATAACTCTCTGAGCCATATTTTGGAGACCAGATTCATTTCTACCAAGTAAAAGTAATAGCAGTCTAAGCTAAAAAGGAAATTCCTCACAACTGAGGTAGTTACTAAGTATCAGCACATTTTCCAAGTTCTCACAAGGCCCCTTAGCTATTTACAATCTATTTTCCCTCATATATAAATGGAGTGCCTTTTCAATTTTATGTCTTCTGTGATTTGTTTAAAAAAAACACTTATACACACCAGCCAGAATATGCCTATTTTATTAACATCATGCTTTAATAAATAACTGACTACTTCTAATAAAATTAAGCCTCTGTTTACAACAGCCCCCAACATTCCATTTTGACCACTCTGCAGAATTTGGTGTAAAAAGTTGAATGAAATGTAGACCCTGAGCTATCAAGTAATTATGTTTCAATATAAAAATAGAGAATTACTCTTACAACTGAAGATTGAACAATAACACAAACAACCTCTTTGTGGGTTTTAGGTTCAGTAAAATTAGTTGGGATCTTAATGGCTGTCTAAAGCAGGAAGAGACAGAATTTTAGTCTTTCTGAAGACTTCTGGGAACTCCTTTGAAAGTGATTTGTTACATTATCAGAGTTTTATGAGCTATCATTTGGTAAGGACACAAGGAAGGGATTCCCAAGGGGCCAGGCAGTTGTTAGTCTTTGGCCTGGGACAACAGATATGGCCATGGCCTTTGTCACTTTACCCACATGGCTAAAGGTCACTGCTAATTTGTAGTCTTCTCAGCTCTACCTACTCCCACCCTGCCCCACCCCCGAAGAAAAACAACACATACAAAAATCTGGACACCTAGTTCTCCCCTAAGTGGGCTCCTTGGCTGATATCTTGGATCGCAGCACATTGCTGTGAACCATGGCAAGTCCTTTGTTTTACTGTTAAGAGGGGGCCGGGTAAGACAAAGACTCAAATGAGACACCTTATACTCTCTTAAAACAAAAACTGGGATCCCAAAACAAATGGAGATACGCATGCACAGACAAAAACTTTGCCCGAGTGTTGACAGCTATTCCCTGAGCCCAGGCTGTACCCCAGTTCTGGCTAGCTCCCAGACAGCTCCCTGTACACAGTTGGGTTTGAAATCTGGACCACTCTAACAAGGGGGATCAAGTGAGATTGTTGGTCATTTATTGCTGCCATTGGGATATTAATTCAAATAAGGTCAGTGTGAACATGAAAACTAGCACACGGTGGGCAAGCTAACCTGCCTGGTTTTTAAAAACACCCCCAAACCCAAATGTGAACATGTGATAACTGGGACATCCTGAACGCCTTCTATCCTTCAAAGGGGAGGATATCCAGAATCTTTTTCCAAATGAGTTACAGTTTATATATAAGTGGGTTCAGGAAATGGACCTACAGTGATCTTAGCTTATGTAATTCAACTCATTCAAAGCAGTAATCTGCAGTCTCTTCCAATTACCACCTGTAAATGAAGTACGTATAACCTTCTTCTTGGATTGATGCTTTGAATACAATCTGACAAGTGGCTCAGAAGCCTGCTCGTGTCCTCACATTCTGTCCTAACTTAATAATAATTAAAAAAAAGAAAATCACCTCCACGTCTCTCCAGATAAGGCAACTAAATTAACAGGGAGAAATGGAAATTTTACTGCTTGTTGGGCTTTTTCTTTTAATAACATGATAAATAAAACCTGCTTCTGTACAGCTATTTAATATTTCAGAAATACGTACATGTTACATGCCAAGAAGGGACCCTGGTTTGCTTGTAAGAAACAAGGTGAGATCTATAGTTGGAAAAAAAAACCCACAAACGAAATGAGAAAAAAAACATACAAACAAATAATAGAGTGATAAAATCACAAATGCACAACTAACTATAGTTCTTGTACCTACACTGTTAGCCACGTTTAACATGGTTTGGGGGAGCAGGAACCAACTCAATGCACAGTCCCTTTTCCTCCCAAAACTGAATGAAAAAACAAAGTCAGCATTTCTTAAACCAGTGGCCACGTAGTAAAAACTGTACATTGTTGTCCATTCATTTAAAAAGCAAAGTCACTAGGATGGTAGAAAAGTGATAACTGGTGCCTTTTAACTTTTTGATGATGAACACTTTTTCTCAGAGTTTGAGAATTATCTCCACTCTCTCTGCATAACCAGGAACAAGATGCAGAAGGCAGTGAGGAGGTAGGCCTGTGCCCCAGGACGGACACCTGCACTGTCGGCTTTCTCATTGGCACTCTTCCCAGCGTGGTCAGTGGCATTATAGTCAAACTCTGAAGGGCACTGCTGATACTCACAGCCACTTCCACTTCCTTCTCCACTACTTTCATCACCTAGTTTAAAAAAAATGAAATAGAGATTTCATTCCACTTGTTCTCATCAGAAGGCATACAAGAGCAATTTGTACCTTCAAACCACAAATGCTTACTGGTATCAAAGAAGTCCACGTCGTTCCCATTGTATGCATTCTTCATCTTGCTGGTCATCACTCGAAGAGCCATGATTTGACGAAGGATCAGTATGTCTGGTTTGCTGGTGTCAACCTGGACCTCTGGGTTGTTACCTTGGTTGGCCAATCCATTTCCTGTCACTGCAAACAGGTACCTGGAATGTAAAATGACCCCAGTAAGAAGAATCGTAAAGCAAAAAGATTTTATCTGTCTGCCTCCCAAAGTGCTGGGATTACAGGCTTGAAGATTATCAAGATTATACAAGAGATTATCAAATATTTCTGCTAGATTCTAGTATTTCCACCAAGCAAAATTAGATGGAAGTTCTTCAATTCCTAATGAACTCTAATCTTTCTTGTTCCTGTGGATTCCTCATTTCTCCAATTTGATGGAAACCTTCTTGAAAGCTATCCCAGCACTTTTGGAGGCTGAGGTGGGTGGATCACTTGAGGTCAGGCATTCAAGACCAACCCTGCCAACATAGCGAAACCCCGTCTCTACTGAAAATATAAAAATGAGCTGCGTGTGGTGGTGTGCGCCTGTAATCCCAGATGCTCAGGAGGCTGACACAGAAGATTAACTTGAACCCAGGACGCAAAGGTTGCAGTGAGCTGAGATTGCAGTGAAGTTGCAGAGAGCCGAGATTTCGCCACTGCATTCTAGCAGGTTGACAGTGATACTCTGTGGAAGGAAGGATGGAAGGAAGGAAGGAAGGAAGGAAGGAAGGAAGGAAGGAAGGAAGGAAGCTATCCCTCTTGAGGAGGTTGGTGGGTTGAAGTAAAGAAGTATGGGTACTGGCTAGGTGTGGTGGCTCACACCTGTAATCCCAGCACTTTGGGAGGCTGAGGAGGGCGAATCACAAGGTCAGAAGATCAAGACCATCCTGGTTAACATGGTGAAAACCCGTCTCTACTAAAAATACAAAAAAAAAATTAAAAAAAAATTAGCTGGGCATGGTGGCAGGCACCTGTAGTCCTAGCTGCTCAGGAGGCTGAGGCAGGAGAATTGCTTGAACCCGGGAGGCGGAGGTTGCAGTGAGCTATGATTGTGCCACTACACTCCAGTCTGGGCAAAAGAGCGCGACTCCATCTCAAACAAACAAACAAACAAAAGTATGGGTACTTCTCTAACTTATTGAGTGTCTAAGGGAGGGACACAGGGCATCAAGTCAGAGAATGGAACCTTTGAGAACTGGTTATTTATTAGGCTAGGCCATGGGCAAAGAGCAACGGGCATTAAATATTTTTAAAATAATGACATTATTGGAACGGCCCTAATACGAGACTATAACTACTGTCAAACTTTTGACTCAGCACTCTTTGTAAGTAACTGGGTGCCTTCTCAATACTCCCAATGCAAAGCCTGTTCCTAAGAATGCCTAGAAGCCTTCCATGTTGTTGCTACCTACTGTGAATTGCTTCCTGATGCCTCGGGTGACAATTGCGAGAACCCTCTCTGAAGGTCACCCAGGCATCTAGGAAGGGACAGACTTCAAATTCATTCAACAGACACTAACCTGCTTTTGCCTTTCCCATTCCAGCAGTCATCCTCATTGCCGTTTCCTGCAGCCATCCTCTCATCATTGCAAACGTTGCTCGGAAGGGAGGACCAGAATTTCTTGGCCTGTTTCAGTTTCTCCTTGACATCAGTAACCTAATTATGAAACAACAAAAAAAGGGATCATTGTAAGGCAAGACAAAACTACCTACAAATGTGCCTTCTGGCCATTTCCAAAGTATCCCCAGAGTGATATGCAATTCATTTTCAACTTTAGTTAGAAGAGGAAGATGCAACTCCAATTTATATCTTAGAAGTACAAAACCACTCAAATGAATAGCTGAAATGTAAGTTCCAAAGGAGTGGCCTAGATCCCTCGTGCACCTCATTGTAAGTACCATCTGAGGCCTACCAGGTTCCATGCCCTGTAGGCACAAAGATAATACGCAGTCTCTTCTCCTAAGGCTTTTAGAGTCAGGATCAAGCGCATATATTATGCACTCTGTGAAACATAGCTGCTATTGCTCTTTCTCTCCATCCCTGTCTCCTCAGATTCCCTCTTCTGTGTTCCTACTACTGCAGGAATACTTTCTTACATTTTTGTAGCATATTACTGTGGATAAAGCAATTTGCCTACAGTTATTCACTCTTCTCCCATCTCAGCGTTTACTAAACATCATTTTATGTTAACAAGCCTGGAACATCTACTTCTCCCTCTTTGCCTCCTTGTTGGTACCTTTTGAGAACAAGGATCTGCCTTATTTCTCTGAGCTTCTCTGTGCCTAGCACAGTGATGGACACATAGTAGATGTTCAGTAAATGCATGGTGAATCTAAAGAGAAGTTTTGAGACAAGACTTACTGCATCATAACTCCTTGACTACCCAGGAACTTTCTGAGCTAGAAAATGGGACAGGCAGATTGACTGACATCCACATCCTATTTGCTTGAAAAGTGATACCCGAAAGACCCACACTTGTCAGCCTTCCAGCTAAAAATTCATTCTGAGCAAGAGTTTTCAGTTCATTGTCATTAAACACGGCCCTTCCTGCCAAAATGCTCACCAGTCGGTCCAGACTAGTGCCAGCTGCTGTGGTTGGGCGTTCCTCGGGGTGATGTGGTCTGAAGCGAGCACTGAAGGCACTTTCAGAGATGGAACGAGAAATTCGTCCAGCTGGGAGGGGCTTGGGGGGTCCACATCCCTGGAAAACCTGCATTGGAGTAAGTGTAGTCATGTTAGGGAAGTCACATGCCAACGCAAGGCGGGGCGGGCGGGGGAGGGGTGGTTCCCCAGCTCCCCTTTCCAGCATCCTGCCTTCGTTACCTTCTGAGACACTTGAACACTATTATCCTGCATGTTCATAATAGCATCAGAAATCTTCACATCGATGGGATCCATGACCGATTCAATGTTGAAAGGACCCTCTAGCCTCTCTGCCACCATCAGCATAGCATCTAATATGAGGTTTGGGGAAGAACAACACAGCATAAAAAGTCAATCATTAGTTTGGCCTTGGGTAAATCAATCTAAGTTTTTTTTTTCCTGTTTCCTGCATGGGGTGGGGGAAGTAAGACATGGATCATAATGAATTCTTGTTTTTATCTTTTTATATCTATTTCCCTTACACCAAATTGCATTTAGTCACTATGTAACACTAGCTCTCTGAAATGTGAAATGGCCAGATGAAGGCTTAGTTCTACAGCAAGGAAACCAAATCAGGAACTCTCCTCAATACTGATTATTCGTGTGTCAGCCACTGTCACTGTAAGGCTTAGTTAGCTCCCAGAAGACAAACCTAAGGCTGGAGGCAAAAGAACATGCCAGTTCTCCCAGAGACCTCCCTAGGATCTTTTCGTTTCACATTCCATTTATAAGAGTCAAAAACATAAATCAGTTAAGATGCTGGCATATTAATTCTTTTCTTTCATTTTTAAAAACAAAACCCCTCAGATCCTTGAGTGTACCGTTGGAAAATACAAATGAAAGAGTTCCTAGGAATTCTAATGACTTTTCAAATAATAAAACTTTGAATAATCCAATTTTTGTATTAAGAAAAACTTCTCATTGCAAATACAATGGCCTCAATTGATCTTAAAGCATGCACCTCCTTTTTTTTTCCAAAGTGAAAAGATGACACAAGACACAGTATACAAAATTAGTGGGCTCACAGTATGTATCTTCACCGATTATCCTGCTTTAGACTCTGGCGTAGTCTAGCATTTTCCAGTAAGCACTGAATCGCTTCAGTAAAATACATTGTCTTTGTTTTCTTGCCATACATGTTTCTAAGGAGTATGAGGCTTAGTATTTTTGCCTGCTACCTGTTTTACAAAATTAGAAGAACTTCGAAATGAAAACCCCAAATGACAAAAAGGATGCTTCATTAATGACAAACAGTGAACTTTTAAACTTGTTTATCCCCGCTTTACACCCTAGTGCTTAGTGCATGGCAAGAAAGGAGTTAGACCAACATTATCTATCACCTTCAGGTAGTGCAAGGATGGTTACTAGAAAGAAGGGCTAGTTTCCGGAAGATTGTGCCCTTCCCAAAGAACACCGCTGACAACTGCAGCCCCCAGCTGAGCTTCTACCTAAGCTTTCTAGTGGAAAGGAGCATAGGCATCAGCATATCAATGAAACCAAATCTGGTCATCAACCTTTCACCTTCAACCTAGAACAAATGCTACACAACATTTGAATGCATGGGGTCATTTCTCTAAACTACAATTCCGATGTCATAAACCACAAATAGATTTCCGTGAAATGCAATTTTTAAAACAGTAATAACAAATGAAGTTTCAGAATGCATTGTGGTAAGCGCCAATCAAGTGATGCTTCTAACTCTAAGTAAGGGCTGAAAGCATGAATATACCATTGTACTAGAGGAGAGAAAAAAATGCTTTTGATGTGCTAGCAAAAGGAGACTTTTGTAAACAAGTGGAGCACAACTTAAATGTGTTCATCATTGTCAAATCATCAGGGCTGCTATGTACAGAAAGCATATTCCTTCGTAAGCTGAGAAGAAATCACCTGCTCCCAATAAAAAGATTATGAATAGACAGATAATAAACATCTAAAATGCATACGTTTAAACAACAACAACAACACCCAGTGCATTTTGTATCTCCTTATTCCCCTAGCGGCAAGGAATGGCCAGATCACTAATGTGTTTGTGAATGACTGAAAGGAAACATAAACCCCAATTCTTCTGGCTCTTTGGCGTCTTTGTAAACTCTGAGCCAGCCGGCTATACACAAGGGCCTGGGAATGGAGGGGGAAGCTGGGCCTTTGTTGGGGCCGGTGCCACGGCGTTGCATGCTGCGTAGCTGAAGAATGCGACTGAAGAGCACTCTGCCTGCAGTCTGCAGCTCGGGAGCCAAAGCTGCCTCTAACCCTGGAGGAAGTCATGATTGGCTATCAGTCGGCTCTTCTGTAACAGCAGCCAGCCCTGATAAGAAGCCTCAAGAGAAAGCCAAAGATGACTGGTTTGGAGTTTGGGTTTTCCTCTGGCTGATACGAGCCACGGGGCCCTTGTTTGTGGGATATCCGTCTGGCTCCTGCCAGGACCTGGCTGGTGCCCCCGCCAGCAATCCCCATACTAAATTCCCACTGGCAGCAACATGCGACATTAATAGGGTTGGCCCTGAGTCAAATGAGTGTTAACACAGCTACAGTATGTGATGGAGAACAAGGTGCACTTTAGCATAATTTATGATTCTCCAGAAACTGACTTTTGTTGGTAGGGGCAAGGCAGATATTTGGTTTGTTTTTCCAAATGAAGGCTTCATATAAACCAGCCTCTTATAAAACCAAGTTCCAAGGTGTTTTAACTATTTGGATCCATCCTGATAAAAGGTTGACAAGACTTCAACATTTACTAAAGGGTCTCAATTCATGGCCAGTTGCAGATGCAGTTAAGAGAGGAGAGGAAGAGCATGGCAACAAGAAGACAGATTTGGAAAACCAGTTCATCCTTAGTCTCTTAAAGGGTCTAGTCCAACTGCATGATTTCAGTGCTCAAGACACTGGCACTGAGTCTCCCCCCACACCCCCAACACCCCCAGCAACAAAGCATCCCCTTCTCACTAGGGAAAGCGATTCCTTTTGCATTGTGCTGCCAATAATCAGAAACCCACATCTTCAGCCTGGAGACCTGACTGGAAGAACAAAAGGCAGTTTCCCGACTTAACTCCAAGATCTGATTTAAAGAAGGAGGAAAAAGCCCTTGACCATTCATTAGCTGCAGTCATTTAAAGGGGAAAGAAAAATTCCTTGCAAAGAGGAATAAAAAGAGAGAGACAAGAAATAAAAAAAGAATTTACAGCAGAGGCATGTAAATTGGGACTGAATTCTACAACCACAAAGCAGATTAATTAAACCCTTGTGAAAAATTCATGAAAAAGCACTGGAGATTAACAATGTCTATTACTCCTAGTCTTTTATATCTGCTTATTAGAAATGAAGAATAGTATACCCACTAAAAACAAAGTTTAGATACAACTATATACCTCATCCCTCCAAAAAGTTATCACTTAAAATAACTAGGGAAAAATCGATTCAGAAATCCTATCAACTTCTACTTGGGTTTAATTTTGTTTCTCCAAAGACAACAAATGTAATTTTAAAAATGCACAACAAGAACAGCAGCAACTTAAGTCCTCTTTGTTTCAGAGTAACTGATTTAAAACATCAATTGAGAAAGCCAGAGTGTGGTTTTGATTTGATATGGACCTGTAAACTCTAGGAAAAATACGTAGGAGCATTTGTATTTTAATATAAGGATATGAGTTTAGTTATAGCTGCTGCTAGACATATTAGAATATCAAAATAGTGGCAAGGGCCATGCCCTTCTGCGTTCCATTCCCAATGTGTGTGTAGAAAAGTTGGCAAAATTTGATCACTGTCACCATACATTTTTTTGTACCATATGGCAAATTCTACTACTTTGCCTGAAGAAACAGTGAATTATAGGGGAAATTGAAGAGGATCATGAACTTTCTTTAAAAATTCAATTTAGTAAAAGAGAACTGCAAACTTGACATTTGGGTGTGGGGATGAGCATGGGATAAAAGAGAGAGAGAAAAAAACAAAAACAGCAACTTTAGATCTGGAAATGCTATGGGTTTTTACTTCCATGAGAAATACTTTGAATCAACAATTTCTCCCATGGCTTCATTCTGGGCATGATGTGCCATTTGGCCTGTGTGTCTTTGCTGGTCTTATGCCTTCCCTTTCATGAGATTCTGCTTTTCTGTGTGTAGAAGATTTTTTCAGGTCTTCTAGCTTTGAGCTATTTAGGCTACAATTGTGCTGAAGTGCTTAATATTCACATCTTTTTTTTCCCCCTGTGTCAGGGTTCTTAAGAATCTGTTGGAGCCAATTTATTGATGCACTTTCAAACGGAGTTAATATGGTAATTAGCTCTCACACAGACTAAAAAGCATTCCCCAACCTTAACACCCCTCACTTCCCCCCAAAAAAACAAGCCAGCAAACTGCATGCATGTTCCCATGATTTCGACAAATAAGTGAAAAATAGGTGCTTATAAAGACACTCAAATTTGGCAATTATGCAAAGGTGACTGGGGTGGGGAAAAATGTGAGTTTCCCTTTTGTGAGCTGTTAGTATGTGTGTGCGGTCCTACTAATACTCAGCATAAGGAACTTCAACACTGGTCACTGTTGTTTCAGGCATCAAAGTAATTGACAACTGGACATTTAAATTCTCCTTAATTTGTCCTTTCCCCAAAATCATAACTAACCCTCTCAGCAATTGGCCACTTCATTTACATTGCTGTCTGGGCTCTGAGAATGGTTTTCTAGGTGGAAGATACATGCAGGAATATGTATCCCTTACATTCTCAGGGCTAAAGTCCTTCCACTCTCACCAGAGCAGACTACTATTGCTAAATTGTGTACAGAAACAGAATCCCTAAATTTCTCAATCAGATTTCACCTGATCCAAATAACAAATACATATCTGGCCTGTTTGCAGAAGATTTGGTTGCAGTGTAACAGATATAACATTTTAAAAGCCACTTTCACAATTCCATGAGGACTGCACTCCAGCATTTACTTGGATACAAGCCTATAATCATAAACACAACTGACTTTTAAGGGGAAAATATCAAAAAGGCACTTTCTCAGGGAGTGGCTCATGCCTATAATCCCAGGGCTTTTGGGGGGCTGAGGGTGGGAGGATCGCTTGAACCCAGGAGTTTCTGGTTACACACAGCTATGACTGTGCTGCTATACTCCAGTCTAGGTGACAGAAAGAGACTGTCTCTGAGAAAAAAGCATTTTCTCATTATTAAAACCTGGCAGTCACTGTACCTATTACCTTCAGAAATGCCACCATTAGTTCAAGGGAATATTCACTTGTAGTAATGTTTTTACTATAGTCAAAGTAGTTGAGTATGATCTACATAGTCAGGATTCTGACAAACACTAAATAACACTAAAACAAACAGATTTCATAGCTGCCAATTACAACATTCCTTGTGACTGGAAGCAAAGCTATCTCTAGCAATGCAAATATGTTAATCACTTGCTCACCTATGAAATTGTTCCATTCAAAATCGAGATCCCCTTGGTTGGCCAAACAGCCTCTCATGATGTTTGAGCAGTAGTTGTAACATGGCTTCACAGTCACGAGACCCCGGCAGTGGGAGCAGTAGATCATCTTCAACAGGGCATGGGTACACTGGGCTGTGGGGTTTACCTAATGTGTGAAAAGAAAAAAAGATAGTAGTGGTGGGGCTAAAATAGAGACAGAAATTGCTTCTATCACACTGACACTGAAGACTTGGCCATTAACTTAAGAATGAGTTGTAACTGATCACAATTAGTAAGCCTGGACTGCCTCCTGAAGACGTAGATTAGATAAAAGATACATGCTGGGACAGGGGAGAGGAGGGAGATGAACATCACATGACCCAAAACAAACAAGGCGCACCAACTCCCACCCTGTAAACACCCATTCCTCCTCCACACCCCTTCCCTCCTGGAGTCTCTCTCTCACACACATAAATTACTCGAATATCTCAAAATCCGTTTACAGATAACTATCCAGGGTGAGCCATGAAATGCAGTAGAGGAGACTACCTTCATGTGCCCACCATGCACGCCCTGCTAATAGCCTCAACCATCAGTGTTTGTCTTTGCCGGACTGGAACAGAAGCACATCTTCTTCTGAATCACATTGACTACAAGGCTGTCCTTTCAACCCTAACCCCAAATCAAGGTTTAGAAGGATACCTACGGTGTCTTCTGTTCTGTGCCAAGAGCTGTGCAGAAGGCAAAGTTAACATATTCTACCGGGCAGAATATGAGTAATCTTAAACTTGGGGGGTATGTGAAGGCTTTCCAAGGCTTGGGAGTACTAAAGCACAGAGTGTTCACGGGACACTTGATGAAAGAGGTGGGATTGTGGTTAAATTTTCAAGAAAGGGGCTGGACTTAAGTGGTCAAACAAAGGGAGAGCATCCTAAGTTCAATGAAATGAACAAAACCTGTAGGAGAGTACAGGACATATCACTGCATCTCAGAATGGGGTTGGGAAACTGTGGGAAATAAGGTCAGGTGCACAGGAGTATGTGTGTGGCCAGAATTTAGAGGGGCTTAAACATCAGGCAGAAACTGGGACACCAGCTGCCAGGTGTGGTGGCTCACGCTTGTAATCCCAGCACTTTGGGAGGCCAAGGCTGGCGAATCACGAGGTCAGGAGTTCGAGACCAGCCTGGCCA
>NW_012118077.1:1776362-1806236 GCF_000951035.1 Colobus angolensis palliatus
GAGAGAGGGAAGGAGGGAAGGAAGGAAACAAATTGGGACACCATATGGCAGTACACATGGGGCTACTACTGGAAGTTTGTGAGGAAGGAAAGGAAGAATGATGGAAACATTACTCAAGTCAGATTGGGCTGGCCATCCTCTCCAGAGAAATGGGACTTCATTTCATCTAGTTTTATAAGGTGAAACTATTTGCAGTGCAGAAGAGCTGATTCCATCCAGTCACTTGTTTTCTTCAATGCTTAGAAAGGACTGGGGCTAGGTATAGCATTCTAGCAGCTAATTAAAAGTTCCTGTCTCCTCATTCTTTCTGCCCCACCCTCCTCTTTTGGAGTCAATATCAGAGGATTAGTGTATTCTTCTGTATAAGTACCCACCAGTTCTGCAAACATAGACTTTTGGAGGCAGATACCACCACAGGGAACAGATGCTGGGATGCAGGGCAGCCCGGCAATGCACTTCACCTGCTCTGGAGTGTTACTTTGGCTATCACTTATCAGCAGTACCCTTAGGAACAGGAACAGGGGATTAGTAGTGTCAGGAGAAAAAATAAACAATCAGGCTCCTACATGATGCATGCACACATCCATTCCCCTCATCCCAAACAAGGCTCTAGCCTAAAAGTGGGGAATACGTGTTAACAATAAAATGGTGATTGTATACACTAAAGTCAACATTCCCTACCAAGAATTAAGATTTTTCCACAGTTTTAACCATTCCCAAATGTTTTCCTAGGCACTAAATTAGTCCTAACTATGTATTAATGTACAGTAAAATTTTGGCTAACCAATATACCCTAGAGGAATGGCCTTTTCTGGATAGCCAGATTTGCTGGACAGCTAAAAGTTCATTCCTTTAAAGCCACAGATTGTTAAGACTTCCCTACATGTCTTCCTCTCCTTGTATAAAGGAGCAAACAGGACTGGAGGGGGGAGGTGGCTTGAGAAGCATAGGATCACAGAAGTCTTAGAGTTGGAAGGGACCATAGGATCACTGAGTGTTGCTCTCACATTTGATAGATAAGGAAACCAAAGCCAAAGCCAAAGAGATCAAGCAACTTGCTGACAGTCACCTCACAACATCAGATTCCAGTACTGTACCTTATCAAGCATTTGTGATGAAAAGATTTCCCAGATGTATCATGTTTCCCTGCCAGATGACAGGAAACTGTAATCTTAGGCACTGGTTATTTTCTACTTTAGTTTTAGTTGGGTTCCACATTGATGAGACTGCAAAATGGCTAGATTTTAAAGAGGTAAAAGTTATGCAAGTGGCTACGAAATGAAAAATCACTGAATAGCGCGTGACATTTGTTGAATATTATGCTTAACAGGAGACAATGCCCTAGTAAGAAGAAATGCAGAAAGCTATGGGGTCAACAAATAGTTACTGAACACCTACTATGTGCCAGCGATTATTCTGGAATGCATTTGAATTTAGGTAGCAAGGCAAGTTAAGAATTTCTATATTAGAATACAAAACCTGTTCTACAAAATACAAAGCAGTTCCAAAGTGGTAAAGGACTTTAGGAAATGAGCAAAAATTTTAGACCCAAGATAGTTATATTCAGAAAACATTTTTTTTTTTTTCAAAGAAGCCCTTTCTCACTCTTTTAAAAAATAACTCTAGGAAATGGTTCATTGTATTCTTAGTTCAATTGCAAGTCAAATCATTTATGCAATAAACCTTGTAGTACCCTCCCCTAAAATAGACTGATGGAGGCTCAAGTTTTAAAAAGAGACCAAACTAAACGACACAGTAGAGTTGTATTAAGGGAAATTATGATGCTGAGTTTGGCAGAGTTCTTCCATTTCATTATTTGGCTAAGTGCTGGCTCATGCTCTGTACATGATTTGTTGTGTAACTACTAAAAATGGTCACAGGGAACTCAGCTGTAACGTCCTACAGAAACACTAAATAATATCAGAACTGAAAAGAGAGATGAGGAAGTTATAAGAAAAATGGAAAGAGAAAGGACACATAAAATAGTAAAGTTAGAAAAAAATCTGTCTTTTGTCTCATAACCACTAGTCAGACCACCATGCACTATTTCACATGAAGGGAATTCAGAATCTGGAAAGCAAATCTGTTTTAGTGGGATGAGGCCCTAATATAAAGGGAAGAGTTTTAAAACAGTCACAAGACCTAAAGAAACAGGTCTCCCCTGCAAAGCCTCATCCCCCTAGAAAAAACAGCAATAATGCTAGCACTGCCCAGGCCTTGGGGCCCCAGCCTTGTCGACCCGCCCAGGCTCAGAATGGTGAGCCCAGAGTGTCAAGGACTCTGGACTACCCTAATGGGTAAACAAAATGGCTGCCTCTCTTTTGGAGTCTTTAGGGGCATCTTAGTAAGAAGCAGAGCCAAAAGTGTGCCACCACCATGGAAGAAAAAGCTACACAGTATTTGGCACATGTTGAGTAGCCC
Organism: Colobus angolensis palliatus; assembly: GCF_000951035.1. Taxonomy (NCBI): domain Eukaryota; kingdom Metazoa; phylum Chordata; class Mammalia; order Primates; family Cercopithecidae; genus Colobus; species Colobus angolensis. The sequence goes on from NW_012118077.1 coordinate 1,778,784, forward strand.
TTATCAGAAATGCTTGGGACAAGAAGTGTTTGGGTTTTTTTTTTTTTTTTAATATTCACATTATACTTATGGTTTGAGCATCCCTAAACCGAACACCCAAAAGCCGAAATGCTCCAATGAGCATTTCTTTAAGCATCAGGTTGGTATTCAAAAAGTTTCAGATTTAGAGCATTTCGGATCTTAAATTTTCACATTTGGCATGTTCAATCCGCAACTTTAAGTTCTCTCGTGGAGCTTCTGGTGAAAGTCAGAGATCTCCTGGATCCAGTGGTGGCACTTACTGTCACATGGTAATATACCAGGCACTGCTGGGGGCTCTTTCATTAGCTCTCAATGGTCTCTCCACACTATTAGACGCAAACCTTTCACCCTTAAGCAAATATAACAGTGGACTAAGTCAGACTTTGTTCTGGGGCTTTATTCATTTTGAATAGAAATTCAAGTTCATTCACATTCTACTCCCTGGTAACCCTCAAAATCAATTACTTCTTTTGAGTCTTCAAAAACTTATTTGCTGAAGTAGATTTATTCCGTAAGACCCAAAACCAAGCAGTAGATCATACCACACAGGGATTAACAAAAAGGTCTTCCTTTAATCTTCAGTTGTGTATTTATTCTCCATGGCATGGCATGGCGTGCCACTTAAATTGTTCAATTTGATTATTACCTTGGGGCACAGCTCTTGACTAACATTTAGTGTGTTTTTTTCTTTTATTTAGCAGGGTTGGTTGAGCCTAGATATTAGTAAGTTCCAGAATCCTGGGGCTGGGTTAAGAGCAGGGGTAGAAGTTATGACTACTTTTTACTAAAGTTACATTTTTCAGACCTCTCTTAGTGATTTAATAGTTACTTCTTAAAATCATATGAAGAAATGGGAAAAGAAAGACTGTACATTCCTCCCTTCCCCCTTCAAATAAAAAGAACGGTTTAATGATCTCTTAAAGAAAATGCTTATTTAGCTTTTATGGTTTCATGGTCATGAGGGTTTTGAGGTCAAGATTCAAGAGAAAATTTTTCTGTTCTATGGCAGAGTTACTACTGATAGATTTTACTGGATTTTATTGGTTTCTATGATACATTTACACAGTATTTAGTATGTACCAGGTTCTTTTCTAAGTACTCTACATGTATTAACTCATTTAAGCCTCAAAATAATCATACAACGTGAGTATTATCTCATTTCACAGATTAGGAAGTGGAGCCCCAAAGAGATTAAGGGACTCACATAAGGTCTTCCAGTAAATGGCCAAACCAGGAATTGAATCTAGGCAATTTGGTTGCAGAGTAGGTGTAGTTGACTTCCATGATAATGTACCTAAATGGCTTCTTTTGAGTAACAGACTATAGGAACCTTGATGGCAGTACATAAGTCTAATCCTTTTGCCAGAGCTCCTAGACCTAGTATAGTATCTCCATGTACAATGTACACTCCACTATGGAGCTGGAAGTTTTCTAGTCACAATTTTCAGTTTTCAACGTTTATTGACGAGATGAATCAATTTTTATGTTGGAGGGTAATTTAGGATCAACTGTTCTCATGGAGCAATATCTCACTAGATACTTGGATGAGATGACATATTGTTTAGTAAAACAATAATGACTTACTGAGCCAGTGCTATGTCTTTAGAACTATTCAAGGTGCCACGGGTGAGAAAAAGGATATGAATATATGTATATTACTCATCAGTCCCTGCTCACAAAGAATTCAAAGGCTCAAGAAAACACTGCCGGATGTGGAGAGAAAAAAATTCACTTGAACAAAACCAACCAAAAATCAATTACATATTTTACCAAAGTTTTAACGTTTTGAAAGAACTGTAGCTAATGTAGCAGAGATGATCAATTCCTACTATAAAATGGGACATAATTTGCATAAAAATAAAAAGATTTTGACATTATTTACGTAAGAATGAGGTTTGATTCATTTACTTTTGTGGGGTGGTATGATAGAAAGGGAATAACATCTGGACTGAGTACTTCCATATTAACTCATATATCAAAATCAATCTGAATTATTGACCCATAATGACAATACATTGATACCAAATTTCCAAGCCTATAAAATCCTTCAAGACTGACCAAGGTCTTTCTTAATGATAAGGTAACTGTAGGCGGTACCTTAAAATTTAAGATTTTAGGAGCCAATCTATGTTTCATGGCAAAAGTCAATGTGTATGTAGGGGGAAGACGCTTCATTTCCTTCTCAACTTATTAAAACTCTTTTAAAAATACTCATTCCTGCCTTCCTCAGGATATATACATTTATCATGACATCTGCATGCCATAATCTGCTATAAAAAGCCTTTTCTGCAAAGACTCTTTTCATATACATTGAGACTTTTTACCCAATAACCTGCATTTTCCAAACACCACATTAAAAACTACTGCAAGCAGCCTGAAAAAAAATGCTGGAACAGAACTCTTCACACAGCCTGAATTTCATTTCAGTAATTCAGAACGAGCCTTAAGCCACATTACACAGTGATGATAGTCAACACACTGTACTGAAGCTAGAAATACATTTCCTTTTAGTTTATTTCACCTCCTAACATACATTCATTGCACTATTTTTGTTTTTTGCACAGCCAATAGTAGCAAGCAAGCAGAAAAGGTCTAGATTTTTTTTTTTTTTTTTTTTTTGAGACACAGTCTCGCTCTGTCACCCAGGCTGGAGTGCAGTGGCGCGATCTCCGCTCACTGCAAGCTCCGCTGCCTCCCGGGTTCACAACATTCTCTGCCTCCCTAGAAGCTGGGACTACAGGCACCCGCCACCATGCCCGGCTAATTTTTTTTTTGTATTTTTAGTAGAGACGGGGTTTCACCATGTTCGCCAGGATAGTCTCGATCTCCTGACCTCGTGATCCGCCCGCTTCGGCCTCCCAAAGTGCTGGGATTACAGGCATGAGCCACTGCACTTGGCAAAGGTCTAGATTTTATCTGTTGCTTGGTAACAAAAGCACCCAATAGGAATAACACAACTATTCCCAAAATTATGGTAAGAGTGATAGGGAACCCACACTTGCCATGTTATGTGATGAGTTTCTTCAACAATTTCCTAACCAGTTTTGAATTCAATGCATATACACAAAGAAAGGAGGATTTACATTTACAATTACAATTCAAACTTCCTAATGATTCCTCTAATAATAAAATCTAAAAAGCATAACAAAACACTCATTCAGGAATATTTCTGGAGATGTTGTAGATAAAACTGAAGCTTCATAAATACTTGAAATGTGTCTTGTCCTTGTTTCAAATGATTAGACTCAGTTAACACTTACAAGTCAACCCCCTTAAAAAGGGCTCTATTTTTGTTTTGTGAGTATGTAAATTCAGTTTATTCAATTTGACACCTACCATCCTCACCCTTTCCATAGCTTGAGTCCCATCTTCCTCTTTGCAATTCTAGATTTTAAGATTGTGAGTGAAAAAGAATATTGAGAGTTGAATGTGTCTACACTTTGCTTCTCAAGAGCTTTTTGTATTGACTATTTTTTAAATTTATATTTATAATGATTTTGAGAAGTGGTAAAATAGTTTGTTTAGTACTCTTGTAGGCTTCTTGGTTTCCCACAGTTAATTCTGAGAAGGATGTCCAGAAGAATGCAACACAGGGAAGGCACAACTGCTTACTTCCCCCACCCTAACCTGGGATGTGGGGAGATAAAAACAAAGGCAAATAGAAATAAAGAGGGAGCAATGAAAATTGTTTTCAAGGCAGGACAGTCATTTAGACATCCCAATGGTGAGGCACTGATTTCTAATTATAGCTTCTGTAGTTTGGGGTGAGGTGTAGACACAGTCCCATTATGTCAGTGTTAATTGAAACCATGAGAATGCAACTCTCTTTGGCATAGGAACTATTAATTTTCATGGTGCATGTAACCACTTGTGCATTTCTGAAAGACCAAAACAGACTTCATCCTTCCAGGCAAAACTGCTGCTACAAGCAGGTGAATAAGAAATGTATCAAGAACCACGACAAATAAAGATGGAGTAAGTAATACAAAGATATGTAGTACAAGGGTATTCTTGAACCATCTGTTACTAATTAAAGGGGCTTTTAGGAAGTTTGAATTGTAAAGCTCAATGGAGTGAGCTGAAATCACTGGAGATTTGAGCCCAGAAAAAACAAAAGCAAGGCAAGTGTACTTCAACTATGAAGTGCCTTTCTCTTGAAGTAACTTAAGCTTGCTGGTGCTAATGGTCTTGCAAAGGTTCAGTGATAACCAAATCATTGCTCAACTTTTAACTGCAACCCTTTTGCTACAGAAGTAAACTGGGCATCCACTCATGAAGAGAAAATGGGAACATCTCTAAGTATGCGAACAAGACCATGATGCTTTTCGTATTTCACTTTAAAGACTTCTTTGCAGGGCGGGCGCAGGCCGGGCGCAGTGGCTTATGCCTGTAATTCTAGCAGTTTGGGAGACTAAGGTGGGAGGATCATTTGAGCCCAGGAATTCGAGACCAGCCTGGGCAACATAACGAGAACCCCATCTCTACAAAAAATAAAAAATTAGCTGGGTGTGGTGGCACGTGCCTGTAGTGCTAGTTATTTCAGAGGCTGAGGCAGGAGGATTGTTTCAGTCCCAGAGGTTGAGGCTGCAGTGAGCTGTGATCATGCCACTGCACTGCAGCCTGGGTGACAGAGCAAGACCCTATGGAAAGAAAGAAAAGAAAGGAAGGAAGGAAGGAAAAAAGAAAAGAAAGAAAAGAAACAAAGAAGAAAGAAAGGAAGAAAGAAAGACCTCTTTGTAGATGAAGTAACTGATGAGGTGGCTCTCTTCAATTAGGGAATACATCCCTTACTTTGAAAGGTCTTTTTTCAGGCCCGAAGCAATTAATATTATTGGGCACCAAAAGAAGAAACGTTCGTTTTTTGGGTTGTTCTAGATCCACCTGCAAACTGCTTCTTGGGCAGGGGTTAGCAGAGGTGGGAACCCATATATATATAAAACATTACTTGGGTATCCAAACTGGTAGAGAATCTTATTTATAAATTAATCAAATGAATTCTTCAACATGTTCATTTTGAAATGTTTTTGATAGCCAGATCCTTTATTGTCTTTCCAATACCACTGTATCTCAAATTTTTTAGCTGGTTGTCATACTCCAAAAATTAATGTAATAAATATTTTTTCAGGTATGCAAGTATGCCTTGCATGCTTGTATACAGATGCATTCCACAGATGGTAGATATTTATAGAATTCTTGTTTCAGCACCTTTAGAAACTGACTTGATGCCTATATGCCTTATTCATTTAGATAATATAATTTAATTAAAGGGTTTGATTTCAAGTCAGTCCTTAAGTTTAGAAGCTCAGTTGTGAAGCAAAAACATTGTCTTTTTTAGGCATTCCCAATTGTGACCATAATACTTAAAGTAGCCACAAAACTTTATTTTCAACTAAACAATTGGCAAGTTATGTTTTACTCTATGTAAATTCAGCCATATTGCTCCTATTCACTGTATTCCCATACAACTACATAATTATCTCTTAGGCTGACATGAGAATACAATGACTATAGAATAGAGATCAAGTCTAAAAACAAAAATCGTTAGGGTTATATTTAGAAAGTAAATTTCTTAAGGCCAGGTGTGGTGGCTCATGCCTATAATTCCAGCACTTTGGGAGGCCGAGGCGGGCGAATCACCTGAGGTCGGGAGTTCAACCGGTCTGACCAACACGGAGAAACCCTGTCTCTACTAAAAATACAAAATTAGTCAGGTATGGGTGCATGCCTGTAATCCCAGCTACGTGGGAGGCTGAGGCAGAAAAATTGCTTGAACCCGGGAGGTAGAGGTTGCAGTGCGTCGAGATTGTGCCATTGCACTCCAGCCTGGGCAACAAGAATGAAACTCTGTCTCAAAAAAAAAAAAAAAAAAAAAAGTAAATTTCTCAAAGAATTTAACAATACTAAGGTAGACAGGGACTCTTTTCCTTTCTATTAAGAAAAATTCATACCAAAAGCAACATCAGAAAGTGATTATCCCTGTAATCCCAGTGCTTTGGGAAGCTGAGGTGGGAGGATCGCTTGAGGCCAGGAGTTCAAGACCAGCCTGAGCAACATAGCGCAACTCTGTCTCTACCAAAAAAAAAAAAATTACCCAGGCATGATGGTGCATGCCTGTGGTCCCAGCTACTCAGGAGGCTGAGGCAGGAGGATTGCTGGAGCCCAGGAGATCGAGGCTGCAGTGAGCTATGATCGTGCCACTGAGCTCCAGCCTGGGTGAAAGAGCAAGATCCTGCCTCTTTTTAAAAAGAAAGGACAAAGAAAAAGTGATTGTGACTATTTCACATTGGGTCACATATCTTTGTTGCAAAAGTAAGGGTGTCTGAATCTTAAATATCAAAGTCAAGCTTCTTGGTTTCCCACGGTTAATTTTGAGAATGATGTCCAGAAGAATGCAACACAGGGAAGGCACAACTGCTTACTTCCCCGTAACCTGGGAGGTAGGGAGACGCAAAACAAAGGCAAGCCTTTTCTAGCCTTCAATCCTCTAACCTGCAATCACTTGTCTCTAAAACTTCTTGGTTTGGCTACCTTCCCTATCCATGTTTGTAGGTTCAGTTCTCTAAAGTATGCTCCAACCTTGCAAAGTGAGGCTAACACCAAGGCAGGCTTGAGTCTGCTGTCTCGCCCTTTTTCTCCAAGAATCAACACTGAAACTCAAAGGAAGGGGAGAGGGTTAACATAAAGAAAGTACTTTTCAAACACTAGCAAAGGGCTCTTGACTCTCTTTCTCTTTGGCACAAGTGCACACGCACATGCACATGCATGCACAGATGTCCAAATCACACAACAGTGTCTTTCTGCCCTTTCAGTAGAGGATGAACATGAAGAATTGTTGAAGGAGAGCAAATGTGCTGGGTGTACCACAATGCAAACAACTTTGATCTGATTCACTGTGCACTGTTTCAGGGACTCTGACAAAAGTATGTCCAAGATTAATAATGGTTGCTGGGGTTGGCAGAAGTTCAAGAATCAGATATTATTCCTTCAATTTATAACAATCATCTCCCCACTTACCCTCAACTCCACCCTCATATGCCCCAATAAATATTTGCAATTTATGATGAAAATATCAAAGAAGGAGTGAACAAAAACATACTAGAAAGAATTGTTTCCTTACAGTTTATGGCCTGGAGATGAGACAGAGAACAAACAACATAATGAATGCAGTCAATCAACTAATCCTTATTATCACCCAATTCTAATATGAAAAATCCCATGAGCACCTGTTTTTCCTAATAAACCATGCTTTAGAATCTTTATCTTCACTCTGGTGAATGTAAGTTTTCTAACTAGAGTGACCCGTGTGTCCTGGCCAGTCCACGACAGTCCTGGTTGCTTATTAACAATTAGTGATACTTGGCCAGCGTGGTGGCTCATGCCTGTAATCCCAGCACTTTGGGAGGCCAAGGCAGTCAGATCACCTGAGGTCAGGAGTTCAAGACCAGCCTGACCAACATGATGAAAACCAATCTCTACTAAAAATACAAAAATTAGCTGAGTGTGGTGGCACATGCCTGTAATCCCAGCTACCAAGGAGGCTGAGGCAGGAGAATCGTCTGAGTCTGGGAGGTGGAGGTTTGCAGTGAGCAGAGATCTCGCCACTGCATTGAAGCCTGGGTAACAGAGCAAGAGTCCAGAAAAAAAAAAAAAAAAAGAAAGAAATTTGTGACACCTGTTGTCATCTGAGCCCGGGAAGTGGAGGTTGCAGTGAGCGGAGATCTCACCACTGCACTCAAGCCTGGGTGACAGAGTGAGACTCTGTGGGAAAAAAAAAAAAGTGACACCTGTTGTCTGTGAATAATTTGCTAATAAGCACCTCTTGATTTAGACAGTAAGTGTTCTGTTTGGACAATAAATTATATGGTCACCCTAACTGTATATAAACTGTGAGAGGCAATCAGGTGTCTATTTTCATGTTTGTAGTGCTGTCCAGTTTTTATGCTGTCCATTCTTCCATTCCTCAAAACAACCAAATGGCCTCGGCAGAATCTGCTGTTGTTGTGCATCCAGGCTTTTTAGCAGTGGCCAACATTTGGCTTTCTCTTTGAGGGCCTAAAGTTGACAGCACTAAGACCAGCCTTGCAAAGATCACTTTGCCCCAGTATATTTATGTTTCTTCCCTGGTATCAACTTAAGGAAAGGTAGAGGTGGTGGAGTCTTCAAGAAGTTTTCAGATTTCATTTGGGGCAGGGGAGTGGCAGTGAAGGAGCAGTGGAACCCTTTTCCCCTTGAAATCTTGCTCAGATCCCCACTGTGTGAAGTCAAAGAAAGCAAAGACTCTCTGGTGGAACTGGGAGGTAAGGGCACAGTTGCACAGTCTCACCCACAGAAGACTTCTTTCTCTGTTGCTTCTGCTCAAGGAATCCCCTAAAGCAAGATCCTGCTCAAGAACAGAGTCTATCGGCCAGGTGTGGTGGCTCTCACTTGTAATCCCAGCACTCTGAGAGGCCAAGACAGGAGGATCACTTGAGGCCAGGAGTTCAAGCCCAGCCTGGCCAACATGGTGAAACCCCATCTCTACTACAAATACAAAAAATTAGCCAGGCGTACTGGCACACAGCTGTAATCCCAGCTACTAGGGAGGCTGTGGCAGTAGAATCGCTTGAGCCCTGGAGGTGGAGGGTGCAGTGAGCTGAGATCCTGTCACTGCACTCTGGCCTGGGCAGCAGAGCAAGACCCTGTCCCCACCTCCAAAAAAAAAAAAAAAGAACAGAGTCTATCTAGTTCAATTTGCTGAATTTCTCAATGAGGAAACAGGTTCATTTCATCAGCTCCTGATCACATATTACAATTTCACTTTCTGTATTGGTAATCCTACAAAGTCATGAGTCAACAGCAGTGTGGTCCACACTGATTGTCATAGAAACCTATCTTCCAAAGAGCTCTGGGTATACCTTCTAAAAAGGAAACATATGCTCACAGAGATTAAATGCTTTTCTAGATTATAACTAGTAGGCTCATAGTTACACAAAACAACCAAATGTGGAGCTGTGTGTGTGTATGTTTGTTTGTGTAGAAAGGAAGTAGAATAAGAGCTAAAAGGGGTATGGCAGTATTAACCCACTTTTAAAATTAAGATTCCTGAGTAAACATATATTCCCCCTTCTAAGAATAGCTACAAAAGAAACCACAATAACAATGATAGGTGAAGATTCTGATCACAGTATTGTTTAGTAACTCTAAAATGTACATGTGTAAGGACAAAGTATGGAACAGAAGAAGTAAGACAGGAAGAAAAGGCTGCTATTGAGCCAACAGAATTCTGGTGATTTATTTTTCTACCTTTCCCAAACGTTCTTTTAACATGAAACAAAACAAAACAAAACAAAAACAAAAACAAAAACAGAGAAGACAAAGAGTGCTTACCACGGAGACCTTGCTCACAACATCTCCGGCAACTGCTAAGCCTTGAGCAAAAGTACGGGCTGCTACAAATGCACGAGTAACCTGGAGCTTCAGTTTGCGAGGGACATCTCCGAAGGGCTTCAGCTGTTCCGTATACTTGCTCACACATTCCAGATACTCATCTGTAAAGTGGTACTGGGAGTTCACCAGGCGGAACATCCGCTCCAGGAGGCGAGCCCAGAAGTCATTTAGCATTTCTTCCAGGTTCACATTTCCCACCACGTAGTAACGCTTCAACTCTACGAAGAGATCTTTAAATAGCTCAGAATTTTGCATGTATAAATGGCCATATGTCTTCACAAACATATCATTCAGGGATTTCTCTGCATTTTCAAGTAGTTCTTTGAAGAATTCTAAAACCAACACCAAAAAAAAAAAAAAAGGAAAAACGAAAGAGGTTTCAGTATTTAAATAACTGCTTTTCCAGTGAATTTGAAAACGGGAAAAAAAAAACCCCACAATTAAATTGGAAAACATGTTTGTATATAGGGTGAATTTCCTTTGGGGAATGTGGCATCTCAGATCCTTTGCCAATGAAAGAAAACCTATGTCACAAAGTCACTTACATAGGTGTCTGAGAGAGGAGAAAAATGAAAATTTAAACTAACAATTTCTCAGGAGTCAGTACAATACACACATTCTCTCATTCTCTCTCTCACTTTCTCTCTCTGTCACAGGTGGATAAAGAAAAACTGGAAAAAAATGGGCACATGAAGTCTAAAACATGAGATTTCCCTCAACTTTTTACTTAAGAATCTAAGCCAAAGTTAACCATGCCTTCTAATTGTAACCTAAGAGCAGGACAGGTGTTTTCAAAAGTTGTTATTTTACTTGGGCCTGAATTTTTTTTCATTTCATTTTTTTTTTTTACTTATCTATATGATCATGCACTATAGCTGCCTGGAAAATGCTTGAGGCCAAAAAACATCATCAAACACCCCTACAAGCAAGCACATAAGTTTTCTGAAAATAAGTTCCTCGGTATTTCTCTGTGACGGTAGTACAAATTGGGAGTACCCAGCTTGATCCTGGGTTTCTAAAGGATTTATACAATAACATCACGAGACTCTTTTCAATGTTCCTTCTGATTGTGTGTGTGTGTGTGTGTGTGAGAGAGAGAGAGAGAGAGAGCATGCATGATGGACTTAATAATAAATATAGTATATTTATGAGACAACATGAAAAACTGAAAAATGTAAATGAGAATACCTGGTTATTTCAGATTTACTTTTTGGCCACCATACAGCCACAGACTAAGTGTTAGAGATTTTAATCTCTTAACTACAAATGGCAAACTAGTTTTCTCCTGAAGCTTTCCTCAGGAACTTCAATGAAAAAACAAGCCAACAGTGTATCTGTAACATTAATCATTCTTAAAGAATCTCTTGCCTGGTATAAAAATAAACACCTCATGATATCAAGTTTATAAGCAGGAAATATAACAAATACCAAAGCAAAATATAAGGACCACATCAAATAAGAAACTGCCTCTGAGTAAATATGGAACAGAAAAGAAAATATGACACCTACTTCAAAGCCAGAACATTGGTGAGCTTATCAAAATGCAATAGTCCTACAAAACCGTTCTCTTCTCACGTTGGGTGGGCAACTCAGAGACTGGCCACTAATTCCAAATAGCTTTTCAAAACCTGGACGGAGGAAACTGAATACTTTCGCAGGGAGATGTATGTGTGTGACTTTCCTGACATGCCAAGAGATTCCATACCTATGTCTCTCAGCCCCTAACTCATCACTTAGTGGTTCCTTGAGGCCTGAGGATGAAGTCCACAGTCCTCCCTGGTTCCAGCTTTTCAAATATTGTAGGTATGATTTGTGTGTGTGTGTGCTTTTTTTCTTTGCTTCTCTCCTTTTCCTTTTATCTAGTTCTTTTCCCTACTATTGCTTGCCTTTTGTTTACTAGGCTTTCTTCAGAGAAACAAAGGAAACAGACTTCCTCTGCATAGTAAACAAACAGACAGGTCAACTCATCCCCATTACAAGTGTGCAGCCTGACATTTTAACCAAAGCTCTCTCCCTGAAAGTGAGAGGGCAGAAACTGCACAAAGAGTTAAGAGAACAATAAAAGAAGCATGCCAATCAGCTATCTGGGATGGCCTTTTATTGTCTCTAAAATCCCCTGAGTGGTTCTCAAAGTGTGGGCCTGGGACCAGCAGGATCAGCATCACCTGGGCACTTGCTATAAATGCAAATTCTCGGCTCCACCCCAGACTTACTGAATCAGAAACCCTGGAGGGCCCCTTTTGCTGTGCATCATTCCATTTCTACTAAGGGCACTCTTAGCACCAGCTAGGCAACTGGCTTGTCCAGGCCAAATGGTTTGGTGGACAGGCCAAAATTTTCAGCTATCTGTGATTCCGATATACCCTAAAGTTGGAGAACAACTGCTCTAGCTGCTGAAACTTCTCCCATTTCACCCATCAGTTGCAAGCACCAACAACTCAGGGGCTGTGTTGAATATGAAGCTGTCAGGGTAAGCATTAATGTTTTACTTAAGAGAAAATGTCTTTCCAATGAATTGTGTTTTTTAATAAATTTGTTGCATTCCTAGGAATGACTTTTTTATTGTCTTGGGGACAAATTTTCTTGTGTGGAACTCTCTCAACTAAGTGTTAACATAGATGATTAAATGTATGCAGTACTTTTCTAGAGTTCAAAGTTGAGAAGGGACCTTAAATGCCATCTGGTCCATGTCCCACACCATGCTTGAATTTTGCTAACATCCTTGCCAAGTGGTGATTGCTCATGGAGGGCATAAAAGGTGCATGTGAGTTGCGTTATTACATGACCAGTGTGTTGCACACATAGCTATCATATATTGGAAAAATAAAGCCTTGCCATCATTGAGAATAATATGCAAGCCTTGTGTCAATCCAGTGCTACTAATATTTCATGACCAAAAAAAGTGGATTCCAACAGCAACCACAGGTCCTTCCTTATATTGAATTTTTATTATATGGCTCATAAAATTGGCACATATCAGCAGAAATTGGACATTCAGAATTATTTGACTTGTGCTTTCAGACTCATTTAGTAAGTAATTCCCAAAACTCACTTGTATTTTTAAGGAATGTCACATGGAGTCATGTTGGTTTTTAGGGGTGGGGTGGGGTGCAGTGTGACATTTCAAGCTTAGTTTTAATTTAAAACTTCTAATAAATGTCAAAGTTTAGCCTTTTGACAAAGTGCTGCAAGTCAAACAAACACTAAATCACTGAACACTTTATGGAAAAAGTAAAACGTTATCTATCTTGGAGTTCCTCATTCAGATCAAGAGCTTGTGGGTGGATGTAGCCATATATAACATAGCTACTTTGGAGTATAAGAGAAAAGGCCTAATGAACAGGAGACCGATTTGAAACTGACATGCCCCTGTCCAACACCCACCATGGACCATACTTTGGTTTCCATGACTCACGTTCTGTCTAGGAAAGTTTCAGAGTGTGTGCGTGTGTGTGTGTGTGTGTGTGTGTGTGTGTATGCTAGCGTGTACTTTAAGAGCCTAGCTTGGTGCTATATACATACTAAATCCTAATTCATTTCATCACTCAGAAAATTTATTTTCTTTCCTTCACATTTTAAAAGACTCTTTAATGTGGCTATATAAGTTGCAAATATAAAGAGCATCTGAGTGAGCATGTGGTTAATAAATGCTTGAGAAATTCTATAAAACTGATATAACGAGTTAAAACGTCACAATTTCTCCAAATGGGTATGCAATTTGACAAGTATGTACTGAGTGGCTCTTATGGGCTCAAATCAAAGCACATGGTGTTTTACCATGCATCTGAACCTTCTTCCTGCCCAATCAGACCATAATGAAAATTTCTGGTAAGACAAATTTCCCCCAACCAATTCACCTTTACCATACACTGCCACTCTCCACATACGGTTTTATGAGAACACCAGAGATTTTTTTTACACGTCTATAAAATTGTTAATCCCACACTACATACAAAAAGTTCCTAAATATTCATATATTTAATCTATGAGAGTCAACCAGACAAAAATCAGGGGATCCAGAAGACCCAGACTCATTTCTTTTTAGAGGGATTCTTACTAGCCCTGTTACATGGGACTATTCTACCTATGCCTTTTGCCTCAAAGGGATCTCATAAGGATGGTAGACATCTTTTAAATTCTAAAATCCATAGCAATTAGGGACAATATCAACCAAAGCATAATAATTTGCTATTAGAAAGAAGGGGAAAAAATCCTTTTGCATCTGTTCCTTTTATTAAACTAGCAGCTCGCATGTTCTTGCATAATTCTTTCACATCCCCAATCCTCCTTTCTATTCCCATGACATTTACCTTTACAATGAGGAATGAAGCATAAATTAGCCATTCAGATCCCGGTCCACAGCCATCAATAGCAACTTCAGTAATCGCTGCAATGTTCATCTCCATTTTTTTTTTTCAATTATTCTCAGAACTCAGAATCAGGGTCAGATCTTAACTGCTGAAGAAGAGCTGTACAGGCCCTAGACACCTAGCAATCATTGCTCATAATCATTATGCCTGAAACTAATTACAATACACTTGGTGACTAAGAGAGAACCAGCCAAGAGCAATGTAACCCAGGATTCCACAACGATCAAAAGCCAAGCAAATTGGAAGTTAGATCTGTGCAGCAATTGCTTATATTCATGTAAAAATGCTGCTCAGGGAATCTGTTTTAAGTAAAGCTACTGGTGTCTGAAAGAAAGTTTGAGAGGTGGTGGTTTGCAAGGATTTGAAATATAGTGTCTGTGATCAGGGTTTATTTCCCCTTCAATTTTCAGTTTGAAGGCTTAAGTATATACATTCTAAAGATAAAGCAGCTGCTACTCCTTGAACTCATGAATGGCCACTCAACACAGGGATGGAAATAAACACTGTAACACGCTATGAATCTAAAGCAGGAGGACACAGTGGGAAAAAACAGGAGATCTCTCACTCGGGGACTCTATGTCCCTGCCTGGGCAAAAGGACTAATCTCTCTGAGCCTCTTTTATCCCATCCATAAAGTGGGGCTATTATCACTCACCTCATATGGATAATGCTTGGCATAAAGTAGATGCTCAACAAATAAACGTTATCACTAATATGTGAGATAATAGTGTTGTCACTCTTAGAGTTTCTTTGTATCTACAATCATTTAAAAAAAAATCTTTAAAGACTGGTTTTTATTTTTCCTAGTGGAGTTAAACATTATCCATCTGAGGGTACATAAATGAAGCCAAAGCTGCTGGAGGTCTTCTAAGAAGACCCAAGGCCTTATAAAATTGGGAACTGTTTATCCTAAGGGAAATGCTTAATGGTTCTACCATCAAAGGTTGTGAAATGTACCGGACATCTATGAAGGTGGGAGTGACTGCTGGGTGAAAAATAGGGAATGGGGAAACCTCACCCTTGAGAAGAGAGTTTACATTATATTAAACAAGAGAATACCACACATACCACATATATATAAAAAATAAGAATTAATCAGCAGGTCAACACCCTCCACCCATGTATTTCATTTGCATACTACCTTCTTTGCCAGAAGTCCACTTGGTATAAGGATTGAGCTAGGGAAGTGTAAGTACTTTCCAGTTCTAAAATATAATCATTCTAAATGCAAGTAGTACCAATTTAACATGGGAAAAATTAGAGTGAAAAGGTGAAAATTTTCCATATAAAAGTTTTCTATGTAAATATCCTGTCTTTTAAAAAAGAGAAGAACATCATGTACTTCTGGAACTTCTATCCCCAGCTACTTGTTTTGCATCAAACAAACATTCAAAATTTTTGAAATAGGCCAAAGAACCTCCAGTTCTGCTACTAAATGCCACATTAGTTACTCCTTTATAAACAATCAACTGGCTATTAATTAATGAACTAGAATGCATTCTAGACTTAACCCATAACCTTAAGAGATTGGGGCCCTTTTTATTTGATGAATTTTTTTGGTGCTATAAATTACCACCTGGTATTTACATTATTAGGAAGCTGCCTTTTACATATAAGGATTGATTTTTCTCTTACTATACATGCTGTATTTCATACCCCTGGTGTGGCATGCAAATATTAAGTTACTAGATCAACAAAAGTGCCGAAAAAAGAAGCCTCCTTGTAAATGCTACAAATCATACCTTTCAAACTTCTAAGAAAATTTAAATAAAGTCTGCGTAAATATTTTTGTTTTTTAAACAGGCATTTTTTCTCGAGCATGGCATAATCTCACTCCTCAAGAGTGCCTGCTAAGGCTGCAGTGAGCTATGATTACACCACTGCACTCCAGCCTGGGCAACAGAGTGAGACCCTAACTCTAAGGAAAAAACAAAACAAAACAATAAAACAGGCTGCTCCTTGGTGGACAGGCCAATCACCAGCTGTAGCTCTTATTAGGAGCTATTAGCATATCACAGAGTACTAGGGGATTCTGCCAAAATAAGATCAGCCTTTCTTCCCAAGGTTGCTTTTATTTGTGAACACATTTTGAATGCTAAGGCTCCAAGGGAATAAATATAATGTTTACTGATGGCCCTCATCTTTGGCTAATATGGCCAGGGACACAGGCTCAGTATTGCAAGGTCCCTTTTGCTGGGCATCATTCCATTTCTACTAAGGGCACTCTCAGTACCAGCTAGGCAATTGGCTTTAGCATGCCCAGAGTTCTGTCCATTCAGAAATGCCCAGAGAAGGTTTCAGGCATGTATAAGTAAGCTAGGGAGCTGGAGGAGCCATTGCAAGTGTTCCATGTTCTCAACTCTATGTGGATCAGTCAGAGAGGTACCATATAGTTTCAAATACACATCTCATAATAGAGTCTATCTGTTAATAATCTAATGTCAAGAGAAAAATCAGGCCAGGCACAGTGGCTCACGCCTGTAATCCAAGCACTTTGAGAGGCCAAGGTGGGCAGATCACTTGAGGTCAGGAGTTCGAAACCAGCCTGACCAACATGGTGAAACTCTGTCTCTACTAAAAATACAAAAATTAGCCAGGTGTGGTGGCATGCGCCTGTAATCCCAGCTACTTGGGAGGCTGGGGCATGAGAATCACTTGAACCTGGGAGACAGAGGTTTAAGGGAGCTGAGATCGAGCCACTGCACTCCAGCCTGGCCAACACAGTGAGACTCTGTCTCAAAAAAAAAAAAAAAATCAGAACATGAAATAGCAAATCATTATGATACCAATTTGTATGTATGTATATGTATTATCTAGGTACACAAAAAGATGAGGTAAATACAAGAGTGATGGTTGGGTGCTGGGGATCAAGGATAATTTTTTTCATTCTTTCTTGATTTTGTTCCCTCAGATATTTCAGTGATATTTTATAATCAGAAAAGTGACATACCTTCATGCTTTCAAAAGTAACTTTATTTCCCTTTATTCCCTTCATTCTATTTAACCACTGGAGGATTTGACGTATTTTTCTAATTTTCCAAATTTCACTGTAATACTTAATAAAAAGAAAAACATTATTTTAAAACTTCACCAAAGCAGTTTCCATATTTTTCATAAAGAAATATGTAATTTTTTTTCCTAAAAAGTATTCCTCATTATAGCAACTTGAAAAATACGGATAGGTATGAAGAAAATACAAATACAATCCCCACTGTTAAAAGACAGTGACAATGGCTTACCAAATTTCCTTCCTACCTTTTCCCTTGAAAATACATGTTGTTACATGGTTGAAATCAAAATGTATTTGCACCGTGTTCTTATGTAACACTATATGGTTTGTATTTTCTATGTATTTGCAACTTCTTCAGAAGCATCATTTTTTTTTTTTTCGAGACAGAGTCTTGCTCTGTCACCCAGGCTGGAGTGCAGTAGTGCGATCTCAACTCCCTGCAACCTCCACCTCTCTGGTTCAAGTGAGTCTTCTGACTCAGCCTCCCAAGTAGCTGGGATTACAGGCGTGCACCACCACGCCTGGCTAATTTTTGTATTTTAGTAGAGCTAGGATTTCACCATGTTGGCCAGGCTGATCTCAAACTCCTGATCTCAAGTGATCCACCCAATTTGGCCTCCCAAACTGCTAGGATGACAGGCGTTAGCCACTGCACCCAGCAGAAGCATCATTTTTAATGACTGCATACAATGACACCACATGGATGGAGAATAATGTAATCACTGTGGGGCATGCAGGCTTATTTCCAATTTCCTACTACTAGAAATAATGCTGTGATGAACATCCTATTAACATTGTACATAAGTGTTTATGCAGATCTTTCTTTCCTTGGGATACACACCCAGAAGTGGAATTACTAAATCAATGAGTATGAACATATTCAAAACTGCTGACACATTGCCAAATCTATCTGCAGAAAGGGTGTGTCCATGTACCATCCTTGCTGTTAGAGTCATATTTATTACAAGAGTTTCCATTGCTCTGCTAATTCTTTCAAGAGAGAGGGTGATGAAGATGGGTGTGGACAATGAACAAGAAAGGGCTGAAGCCTGTCTGGATAGGGAATTCTCTCAGTCAATCGGCTGGAGTCAGTGCTAGATCAACTAACCCCTGTTCTTTGCCTGGACAGACAGACATATAGAAGCAGAGCAGGCAGTGATGAACAACATTCCAAACTCCCAGGCCCAAAGAGTAATGAACCAACAGAGTTGATAAAAGCAGTTCATTTGAAGCTCCTCTATGTATTTACTTCCCTCCAGACAGATCCATTGCTTCTTGCTGATGTCATGCCTTCTGAGGAAGTCAAAGTTAATAGGAGAAGACCCAAAGTTAAAGTACTCTGGGCTCTGTAGAAGCTACACACGCATTTTCAATCCGATGAGACAGCCAGTGCTACAGCCACAATTGGTCACACTTCAGATAACAACTCAAAAGGCAGAAAACCTTTGTCAATAGAGAAATGTGTGCATTTTGTCTGAGCTTTTGATTTGATTACAGTAAGCTTGCAGTGGCTCATTCTGGTCAAGTTTCACAGAGAGATTATAAAAGAATTAGCAAAGGTGGCTGGCTTTTTAGTCTCTTTCATATGGAAGGAAAAGAAAATAGAATCATAAAGGAAAGAGTAGCAGTGCTTTCGAACTAAATTGAAGACCACTGGCATAATCTGGAAGAAACACTGCATTTGCAGGAAGGCCAGAAGGCCTCGTGTCTTTCTCTGTACTTTTGAGGCTACTCAGCCTATGAAATGTTGCCCGCTGTACTGTAGCAGAGGTTTCAGAAAGCAATGATTTTTTTTAATGTCTTAATGAAATGTGAGGTGAGGATTAAAAACCAATCAGTGTTGTATGTTATGCTATGCATATCTGTGACACACTTACTTTGAGGATGTTTTAGACTTTTTCCAATCTAAAACCCTCTCAGGGGATCTTTAGTAAGTAACTGTGGCTATTTAAATGATAATAATCCATCTATATAGGTAGAAAATAGTTAAGGTCAGGGGTCAGGAAAATTACAGAAATTTCAGCTTAGTCAATGGCCATGAAGCTTAGCTGGACATATTTGCCTTTTAAAGTTAGCAGACAGCTCACTTCCACTGAGATATGCCTTTCAAAGGCATATAAATTCTAATGCCTCCCACTCACTGAGCCTCTGCACTGGTTAATGGCTAATATGAACTACAGAAAATTTGCAGTTAGGGATTACAACGCAGATTCTGCTAAGTCTGAAGAGTGCTTCGTGCCCTGCCTCTGTGAAGTGATAGGAAACAAGGGGCCTTAGGGCTTAAGGGAAGGGTAGCTGCTTGGTTTACACTTGGCCCATGCAGATAGATGGGACAGACAATTATTTCTTTTATGTGCGTTTTAAGCTAATTCAGAAAATTTCTACTATTATTCAAGTTAACAAGCTTCAGGCTCATGGGAGGGTTTTTCAAAGACCTGGTGAAAGTAGCTGAGAGTTAAAAAATGATAGAGGGAAAATAGAGGGTACCATACAGCCGGCTAATTAACATCTTGTAAGGCCTTTCACTAAAGCAGCTGGTCTAGTCACATGTTTAAAAGATTCACAGAATTGGTAGAATTGAAAGGGTTTTAGAGAGCATCTAGCTCAACCCCTTCATTTTATGGATGGGAAAACTGAGACTCAATTAATTGCCCCAGGTCACAGTCACAGTGGGTTCACTGCAGAACTAGGATGATAATTCACTGTGCACTGCCTCCCATCCAAAGTTGCTAAATTTGCTCTAAAAATGACAAAGGAGTTTTCCCAACAGACTAGCATCAGACAACATGCATTTCCTTAGTTCTTCAAACATGCAAAATATCTACAGTTTGATACAGGCAGTTATATAGCAATGATATTACTTCATAGTTATAACATCATTTTTACTAGGTAATTCAGAAATACATTTAACGTGGCAGCTGTAATCACCTTAACCTATTTGGGTTTTTAACTATGCTTCTTTTAAAAACTATTTTCTCACAAAATGCCAGGCATTTGGGGATGGGTCTTCATGCTGTAGTCCCAAAACACGGATTATGCCCCACTTCTATTTCTATTCCCTTTGCCAAGCAATTTTCCCTAACTCCCTCCTGAATTAAGTATGTGATTAGCATATTCATGAGATGACTAATTCAGCTAAGTTAATTAGCAGCTCTACTATGAAAAAAATTCCCAGAATTGGCCAAGAGGGGGAGCAGCTAGCTCTGTCACTACCACAATCTGGCTCTATGTCTCCAGCAGATAGCAGATTTCTGGTATTAAACACCCTAAGTTATAAAGTGGGTTTAAAAAATGACAGCATAGAAAAACATAGAGGCCAACCTTTAAACTCAGTTATATGTATTTAAAATATAAGAAATGTGATAATTTTTGAGGGGGAGGAAGTTTTCTCTTGTACTTCACCCAAATCCAAACACACACACACGTTTATATATTAAAAACTGATATAGAGAGTAGTCTCTTGAGATATGCAAACGATAAAAAATTAAAAGTACAGAACAAAAAAGGGCCTTAGAGGTAAGGGACTTGGAGAAGGGACTCATCTCTCAAATCCAATGATTCCAAAAATGCCAGAGCTGGCAACTATAACCCTGACCAGGGTCAACTGAGGAAGAATGATGGAAAATTGGGATAATGGAATTATTTCCAGTAACAGAAGGCTAACTCTCTACAAGCCCCCAAACTTTATTTTTGTTGAAAAGTTTTTTCTTTTTCAATAATTACTTTAAAAGTAATTATTTCTACCTTAGAAAGAAGTAGTATCTCATAGACATAGACAGGTTTTGATGGTAGACAAAGTTGTCTGGGGTCAAGGTCACCACTTTGAATTTACACTATAAGCTTGTAGATGACAAAAGGTACTCCCTTGAAGTTGCCTGACCCAGAATATTTCCATGTGTCCTTTTACTATTTCCTTACTATATGTCCCCAGCTGTCTCTGTGCAACTTCACTGCTCCATCTTGGTTCCCTACCACCATCTTTTTAGTCTGCCCAACTTTCTCTCTTCAATTCATACCAAAGACCCAGGGTTTAGCTATTATAATAGTTTGGATAATTCTTTGACCAAAGCATCTACCCTTGAATTTCTGAAAATCAAGACATATCCTATAGGCAGCCTGTTAATCAATGCCCTTGGATTAGCAGGCCTTGAGAATTACTGGCAAGTCCTAATTGACAGTCTTAAAAATTAGTCAGTCATCAGCAGGCATGGTGGCTCACGCCTGTAATCCCAGCGCTTTGGGAGGCCGAGGCGGGAGGATCACCTGAGGTCAGGAGTTCAAGACTAGCCTGGCCAACATGGTGAAACCACGTCTCTACTAAAAATACAAAAATTAGCTGGGCGTGGTGGTGTGTGCCTGTAATCCCAGCTACTTGGGAGGCTGAGACAGGAGAATCACTTGAACCCAGGAGGCAGAGGTTGCAGTGAGCCAAGATTGTGCCACTGCACTCCAGCCTGGGCAACAGAGCAAGGCTCCATCTCAAAACAAACAAACAAAAAAATTAGTCAATCAATGCAGCACCCACAAGGGGACTATGATTTGCTGGGTACCAGTCAACTAAGATTTTTATAAAATTATCTCATTGTTTCTGTAACCTAACATGGAGAAAATGTGCAAAGTATTCTGGCATTCCAGTATTCCAGCATTCCAGTATACTGATCTCTAGATCAAATACATTTCAGCTACTACCTATTTAAAAAACACTTGTATCTATATTTCGTAACTTTATTGTCTATGCTGTATTTTGTTATATTATTTCATTTATTTGTTTTGAGACAGGGTCTTGTTCTGTTGCCTAGGCTGGAGTGCAGTGGCATGATCTTGGCTCACTGCAGCCTTGAACTCCCAGGCTCAAGTGTTCCTCTCACCTCAATCTCCCAAATAGCTGGGACCATAGGTGCACACCACCACTCCTGGCTAAGTTTCATATTTTTAGTAGAGACAGGGTTTCGCCATGTTGCTCAGGCTGCTCTTGAACTCCTGGGCTTAAGCAATCTGCCCACCGTGGCCTCCTAAAGTGCTGGGATTACAGGCACGAGCCACCATGCCCAGCCTATGCCATATTTTAATTTGAAGTCAGAAAAACACACTGGAGTTTCATAATCATTAAAGTTTTGAAACTGATCAAGGCATAGTGTTAACACATTTATTGAATGTGAAGCCTGGTAGGGAAGAGCAAGAAAAACTGTTTTTCTATCCTTTTTAAAAAACACATGTTAACACTTACAGATAAAGTTTCTCTGTATGGTTTAAGAAGAAAAAACAAAGCAAAACAAAACAAAAAAAAAACTACACATTGGAATCACAGTAGTGCTATAAAACCATGGGGAACGAGAAGGGAAAAGAATAGCTAAACCAGCAGGCCCATAGGCAATGAGTGTGGGCTCCCTGCCAGGAAGACAGAAGTCTAACAAGAAATGAGGTGGCTTGGAGTAGAAGGCCTTGGAACTTGGAAACAACTCTATCTCCACTACATTGTGCTGCCAACAGGAGAGTCATTTCTAAAGAGCAGATTTTTTTTTCCTTCTAAATTCCATTATGAAGCCCCTAAGTGGTGATTTTTAAATATCAACATCTTAAGTTTTCAAAGATGACCATTTAATTATCTAAGTTTTCTCCCCAAAGTAAAATAAAAGACTTAGGTTATTATCTTGAATGAGAAATGCTATAGTCAAGAAAACACCATTATTTTCAATAATAATAATTCAGTGATCAGGAGAGACAGGGGAGGTCTAATGATAGATTTTGCCAGTAACACCCATTTTCACGTGGTATTAACATACTGTTAAATATTCTTAACAGCTACAGCATATATGTACAGGGATATGGGTAATAAGAAGGATATATAGATATATAAATTGTTCCCATTCATCCAGGGAAAGGTAATAGAACTAAGACACAATTTTCCACATAGTGTGTTTGAAAAAATGGGTAGGATCAATGGCATATACTACATAGACAGTGTTTTAGTTCAACTACATTATAGATTCAATATGCTTTTGTGGTCTCACCTGGGAACCTAACACTTATTAAATTGGCTATAAGTTTGAAATAACAAATCTCAAAGCCAACATTTGAAATACAACCTGTTCTTTAACTGAGGACTGCCTTATCAGCTATATCAAATCTAATTTAGTCTAACTTTCTCACCATGGTAACAAGCCCTTTGCAGAAATACTCAAAGACATTTCATATCTAGAAAATTTGTCTCGTACTTCTTCACCACACATAACGTCAAGAAAAGCATGCTTCAAAGGTACTATGTAATTAGAATGGCCTTTAAAACAAGCACAAAGGAAATCATTCCTCTTAAAACTAAATCTACTTCATAACAATTTCAAACTGAGTGAATAGCACCAGGGAAAAGAATCCTGAGGTGTTTTGGACTCCATATTCTATTTTTTAAAGTCTGTTATCTGTACCATTGTTCAGATAGGACCAAAGTACACTCTCAATTGGCTCATACTGGTTATTTCTTCAATATTAAGAGAAAGTGTGCCTGTGAGAAGTCATGTCTGGCACAGGTGATTAGAATGGGTTCTGTTGTGGCTTTTACATGAAAAGACTATGCAAGAGCTTCAGTTAATGTGAGGCTGGATGGAGCCCAGTTTAATGAAGACTATAGTAAAATAGCTACTTTTGGGTCTCTGCTGCATGGAAACTCAAGAACTTTAATCCTGTCTGTGTTCTGCAAAACTTTTAGGAATTCTAGTTGTCTTTGGGGATCCATTTTGAAATTTAATTTGAAGTCCAGCATCTGTAAATTCTCTCTATTTTGACTAAGACAGTTTTCAAATGCCTGTTTTTTATTAGGAGGTCTTTTTTTTTAAAAAGGGATTTGCGTCAACAACACTATTCTGTGTTCATCCAAGAAAATAAATGAAAGCATTTAAGTTAAACTAATCTATTTTTTGGCTCCTTGTGACCATATTTCCATAATGCCTACCATACAGATTCCAGTGCATCCGGAAGTGTTCTAGCCATAAAGCTACAGGGCTAACTCATCTCTGGTATCCAACAAGGACAACATCTTGGGAGAAAACTTAAGCACTGAGGGAGCAGAGGAGCTGTGAAAAAGCTACAGTACAGACTTAACCGCCGGCTCTTACATATGACTTGAATAACATACCATCAAACTTCTTGTAACGTGAAGCAAAGACAGCCTGCAAATGATTGCACTGTTCGCTGACCACACTTTTGAAATCATCTTTACTTTGCAGGCTGTACTTCTCCTCCATCTCTTGAGAGCAGCAGGTAGAACCCTGGGGACAGATCTTCAAATGATCACCTGCAAGATAAAAAGTAGGACAGTCAATGTCTATCACCATTCATCAAGTCCAAGAGGGAAGGGTTTGATTTAGGTTCATTTCAACCTGTGAGGTTCCTGCAAAGGCCCAGGCATCATGTGTACCTAACAAGTTCCAGGAAGCCTAAAAATATTCATTCCCTTTTTGAGAAAATAAATAAAGCCCTCTCCAAAAAGCAAAATAACTTTCCAATCAGAGAGATGGCTAAACCACAGGAAAATTGGTGTGGTCAATAAACAATATAGTATTCCATGTCAACTAAAGTCTCTTTTATAAATTCCCAGAGATTCTCATATTCTATGCTAAATACTGCAGAAGTCATGCAAACGAGACACAGTTTTTCCAGATTTGGGAGTTTACACTCCAAGAGAGATTGTCCTTAATGACGAATGATTTATAAAATATGTGACAACAGACAAAAACTGAGCAAATATACGTGCAATAGTTACACTGTGGGGAAACAAAGGGATTTGTGCATTTCAAGGGTTGTCAGCAAAGAGGAAACTATAGGGGTTTATGCTGGATGATCTGAGCCTATGATAAATCACAAAGAGGTAATGGTAATCCTCAATCCTTGAGTTTAAGATTTTTTTGGCCAGGCGCGGTGGCTCAAGCCTGTAATCCCAGCACTTTGGGAGGCCGAGACGGGTGGATCACGAGGTCAGGAGATCGAGACCATCCTGGCTAACACAGTGAAACCCCGTCTCTACTAAAAAATACAAAAAACTAGCCGGGCGAGGTGGCGGGCGCCTTAGTCCCAGCTACTCGGGAGGCTGAGGCAGGAGAATGGCATAAACCCGGGAGGCGGAGCTTGCAGTGAGCTGAGATCTGGCCACTGCACTCCAGCCTGGGCGACAGAGCCAGACTCCGTCTCAAAAAAAAAAAAAAAAAAAAAAAAGGATTTTTTTTAATCCAATGTATTCTGTGCAGATGTCAGAGACTGTATCTACCCTATGATTCTGTATAGGGTAGCATCATCCCAGTATAGACTAACAACTTCCAATAAACGCCTTTATGTAGTGATGCAGCCCCAAGAGTCAAGGGACATGTCAAAGACACATCACTCCACAGCAACCCAACCCACGAAGTATCTCCCTCCTTTATACCAACTGCATTTTGCTTGCAGTGTGAAGGTGAGGTTTAGGCAGGGTTTTTTTCTATATGCCCCAGAGTTCCCCCCTTGCTCTCCGTCACAGAACAAAAATTGTGCTTTGAAGAGACAATGTCTCTTCCCTCATAATGACCACAAGATGCAATGCCACTCAAAAATAAACCCCACTAGCTACTATCACTTCAGTCTCTCCAATATTAATTGGTGTGGTATAATTTTGTACACATGTTTACAAGCATTGACTTTCACTGTTCCTTCTGCTATTGCTGTCCGTGTTCTATGTAAGCCAAAACGGGTCCGAAGAGAGAGGTGATCTGAGGAACTCAGGAATGAGTATATTGAAGACATATGAACCTGTCAATGGTAAGTGTGTCCAATCAACAAAGTGATGGGGAATTAAAAGCTAATCATTCAAACAACACTAATCATGGAAAACAAAATGGTCCATGAGCTGGTCATTGCTGTTTCTTGGCCATGTGTACTTACAGGAAATAGGGCTTCGCCTAACAGAGATATCAAAGCAGCTTTAGGGTAGCAGGGTATTTCAGATAAAATTGAGCTGGCAATTTATTTGACTAACACTAGATTGTCTACTGCACAGATGCAAATAATTATATAATCATGTATGTTCCCGATCATTCTTCCTTCCTGGCAATTAAAAAGTAAGGAGAATGTTACTGCCCCCAAAAAAGGGGAGTATGCAGCATTAAAGGACAATGTAAGGAAGGCAGAAAGGGCAACAATCTCCAAATAACTTCCTCATCCAGAAACTGCTGAAAGTTCCTTTTGGCATTTCTGAAAACCATGGTCAACAGATAATTCTAACAGTAAAAAAAGGAAAAGAAAAGAAATAAAAAGGTTGTGTAATCAAGTTTAGAGCTGTGAGACTGCAGAATATCTTAGATCTCGTTAGTGACAGAAGAGGGGTTGCTACCGCTCGGTTTTATGGAAACACCTTTGTTACAACCAAAAACAAAACTCCCTCTTCACTGGCTTAACAAGTTCACAGCAGGCCTTTGGTACTGGGACACATAATTAACACAGAAAGATTCAGCTGTCTCCTGGTTTCAGGGTTGAGGTAAGGGTTCCCTCCATTCCAGTCTTAACACAATTAACTAATACATATTACACTCATAGCCCCTCTAGAAAATGAATTGGATTGCTCAGAATGAGAACCCACAGAGGATGGTTCAAATGAATTACTTCATAATAAAGACTTTAAATAAAATTTTTAAAGATTGTTATAAGCTAAAATTCATTATAGAATAGGCTGTTTTCTCAAGCACCTGCAAAGATTCCATTGTGGTATGCATGAATTTTTAAGGCAAAATAACTTGTGAGTTTGGAAAATAAACTATGCTCACCTAATGTCAACAGGGTTCACACATAATAAGGGTCACTTACTGGATCCTATCAAAATAGGTTTCTAAGTTCATAGAAAAGTACCTATCTTTTTTCCCTGCCCCCAATGTACATGGGTACATGCACAAACACATGCGCACACACACACACACACCTCAAAGCAAGAAAATACTAAGAGACAGCAGGAAATAATAATTTTCTCTGTTGAAGAAGGTGCTAGATGTTGACAGGCTTAAACTTACCCACAGGAAATTTATACTAAGGATATACCCTTCAAAAATGGGTAGCAGCAATAAAAGTTTTCCTAGTAACCTGGTCCGAGTGGATGGCACCATTTACACTGGCACACATTAAAGGCCCAGAGTGGCCCAGGCACTCCACCCATCTCATCTCCACTAGTGACCTTCAAGCAGAACCTTATCGAGACTTGCTGATACTGGAACACTGGGGTGTCCGGAGCCGTGAGGCCCGGAAATTGCCGCGGCTTCTGTTGCTTAAGCTCCGTATCATCAGAGACAAGATGGCGTATTTCCGGGTTCTTCATTAACAACTTTTCCCGCGCACGCCAAAACTCTTCCCGCGCGCGCCAACCTTTTTCGCGCCCAGGAAGATATGCAGCCTACAGCGCAGGCGCAATTCCGTGCCTGGGAAAAATACCAATTAATGGCGCATGCGCGATTGTAATTTGAGAAAACCCAGCCCCCCCCCCATCACCGCCCTGGCCCAACCTCTTCCCCTGCCAGCCTATATAAGGCATTGCACTGCCACCGTTAAACGAGACTTGATCAGGCTATTTGTCTTGTCTCCATTTCTCGTGTTTTCTTGTCTCCTCCATTCCCACTCCCC
>NW_012118078.1:0-1838 GCF_000951035.1 Colobus angolensis palliatus
CTTGTCACCCAGGCTGGAGTGCAATTGTGCGATCTTGAATCACTGCAACCTCCGTGTCCCGGGTTCAAGCGATTCTCCTGCCTCAGCCTCCCGAGTAGCGGGGACTACAGGCATTTGCCACCATGCCCAGCTAATTTTTGTATTTTTAGTAGAGATAGTGTTTCTCCATGTTGGTCAGGCTGGTTTCGAACTTCCGACCTCAGGTGATCCGCCTGTCTCAGACTCCCAAAGTGCTGGAATTACAGGTGTGGGCCACTGCGCCCAGCCTAATTTTTCTATTTTTAGTAGAGACAGGGTTTCGCCAAGTTGGCCAGGCTGGTCTTGAAATCCTTACCTCAAGTGATCCTGCCACCTAGGCCTCCCAAAGTGCTGGGATTATAGGCGTGAGCCATTGTGCCCGGGTGAATTGCTTATTACAGATTGTCTATCTAATATTTTTTGAACATGGATGACTGGTGGTAACTGAAACTGCAGAAAGTGAAATTGCAGATAAGGGGGGACTACTGTAGTGTGAAAGCAAGGTAAGATACTATTAAATAGCCTGGGTGCGGTGGCTCATGCCTGTAATCCCAGTACTTTGGGAGGCCGAGGCAGGCAGATCACAAGGTCAGGAGATCGAGAACAGCCTAGCCAACATGGTGAAACCCCGTCTCTACTAAAGGTACAAAAAAAAAAAAAAAAATCAGCTGGGCGTGGCAGCGGGTTCCTGTAATCCCACCTACTTGGGAGGCTGGGGCAGGAGAATCACTTGAACCTGGGAGGCGGAGGTTGTAGTGAGCCGAGATCATGCCATTGCACTCCAGCCTGGAAAAAAAAAAAAGATACTATTAAATAAAACTACTTATTGAATACATTCTAAACAATTTCTCTCTCTCTTTTTTTTGTTTTTTGAGATGGAGTTTCATTCTTGTCACCCAGGCTGGAGTGCAGTGGTGTGATCTCGGCTCACTGTGACCTATGCCTCCTGGGTTCAAGCGATTTTCCTGCCCCAGCTTTCCAAGTATCTGGGATTATAAGCATGTGCCACCACAACGAGCTAATTTTTGTATTTTTAGTAGAGATGGGGTTTCACCATGTTGGTTAGGCTGGTCTTGAACTCCTGACCTCAGGTGATCTGCCTGCCTCGGCCTCCCAAAGTGCTGGGAGTACAGGCGTGAGCCACTGCACCTGGCCTAAATAATTCATTATACAGTTAATTCGTATACAACTGAGAAGATAATATATAATATTCTGAAACCAAATGCATATTATTTTTGGTTTATCCATAATTTTGGATAGCCATGATTATGATTTACCCTTTTTTTTTGAGACAGAGTCTCACTCTATCACCCAGGCTGGGGTGCAGTGGCGCAATCTTAGCTCACTGAGAACTCTGCCTCCTGAGTTCAAGCAATTTTCTGCCTCAGTCTCCTGAGTAGCTGGGATTACAGATGCCCGCCACCACACGTGGCTAATTTTTGTATTTTTAGTAGAGACAAGGTTTCACCATTTTGGCCAGGCTGGTCTTGAACTTCTGACTTCGTGATCCACCTGCCTCAGCCTCCCAAAGTGCTGGGATTACAGGCATGAGCCACTGCACCCAGCCTTTTTTTGTTTTTTGAGACGGAGTTTTGCTCTTGTTGCCCAGGCTGGAGTGCAATGGCGTGATCTCGGCTCACCACAACCTCTGCCTCCCAGGTTCAAGTGATTATCCTGCCTCACCTTCCCAAGTAGCAGGGATTACAGGCATGCGCCACCACGCCGGGCTAATTATGTATTTTTAGTAGATACAGGGTTTCTCCATGTTGGTTGGGCTGGTCTCAAACTCCTGACTTCAGGTGATCTGCCCGCCTCAGCCT
>NW_012118078.1:3015-3715 GCF_000951035.1 Colobus angolensis palliatus
CCATGCCTGGCTAATTTTTGTATTTTTAGTAGAGATGGGGTTTCACCATGTCGGCCAGGCTGGTTTCAAATTCCTGACCTCAAGTGATCCGCCTGCCTTGGCCTCCCAAATTGCTGGATTATAGGCATGAGCCACCGTGCCTGGACTTGTTTTTTAAAGACCGAGTCTTGCTCTGTTACCTAGGCTGGAGTGAAGCCGTGCAATTATAGCTCTCTGCGACTTCCAACTATGGGCTTAAGTGATCCTCCAGCCTTAGCCTCTGAGTATTGAGGCATACCACCATG
The DNA here is from genome assembly GCF_000951035.1 of Colobus angolensis palliatus. Taxonomy (NCBI): domain Eukaryota; kingdom Metazoa; phylum Chordata; class Mammalia; order Primates; family Cercopithecidae; genus Colobus; species Colobus angolensis. The sequence goes on from NW_012118078.1 coordinate 3,300, forward strand.
TCTCGCTAATTTTTTTTTTCTTCTTTGAGACAGTCTCACTTTGTTGCCCAGACTGGAGTGCAGTGGCGTGATCTCGGCTCACTGCAACCTCGGCCTCCTGGGTTCAAGGGATTCTCCTGCCTTAACCTCCCAAATAGCTGGGACTACAGGTGCCTGCCACCATGTCTCGCTTATTTTTTTTTTATATTTAATAGAGACGGGATTTTACCATGTTGGCCAGGCTGGTGTCGAACTCCTGAACCCAGGAGATCTGCCCGCCCCAACCTGCCAAAGTGCTGGGATTACAGGCATGAACCACTGCGCCTGGCCCATTTTAAAAAATTTTTTAATAGACATGAGGTCTCGGCCGGGCGCGGTGGCTCAAGCCTGTAATCCCAGCACTTTGGGAGGCCGAGACGGGCGGATCACGAGGTCAG
>NW_012118079.1:0-4524 GCF_000951035.1 Colobus angolensis palliatus
TGGGTTTAGACAATTCTCCTGCCTCAGCCTCCCGAGTAGCTGGGATTATAGGCACCCGCCACCAAGCCCGGCTAATTTTTGGTATTTTTAGCCGCACAAATCAAGCCTCAAGGGGTTGCACCATCTTGGCCAGGCTGGTCTCGAACTCCTGACCTCGTGATCCCCCTGCCTCGACCTCCCAAAGTGCTGGGATTACAGGTATGAGCCACCGCACCCAGCCAAATTTTATTTTTTGAGACACAGTCTCACCCTGTGTCACTCTGTCACCCAGGCTGGAGTGTAGTGGCGCGATCTCAGCTCACTGCAACCTCCACCTCCTAAATCCTTAATTTCCCCCAAAATTACCCTGGGTTCAAGCGATTGTCCTGCCTCAGCCTCCCAAGTCTCTGGGACTACAGGCGTGCACCACCACACCCAGCTAATTTTTGTATTTTTAGTAGAGACGGGGTTTCACCATGTTGGCCAGCCTGGTCTCGAACTCCTGACCTCAAGTGATCCACCTGACTTGGCCTCGCAAAATGCTGGGATTATAGGCATGAGCCACCGCACCTGGCCCATTTTTAGGAATTATTTTTTATCATAAAAGGAACACATGATCACAACAAAAAACGTGAAAAATACCAGAAAGCAATATTCCCAGTATTCTTACCCCTACTGCTACCTTAAGCCACATTTCAGTGTGTTCTGGCCAGAGTGGCTATCTAACATAGCTAGGACCACTCCATATAAATAGAATTTCAGATCCTGCTCTTTTTACAACATATGCCTTTTTACTATATATGTAATTTTTAAATCACTACCCATGCATTTTTCTGTTGAAAACAAATTCCATATAAACATTACTCTTAATGGCTATATAACATTCCACCCCATTAACGCACTATATTTTATTAACCATTTCCCAATTACTGGGTATTTAGGCATCCAAGTTCTCATAATTATTAATTACCCTGAAAATAATTTTATATGGAAAGGTATCTTGAATAATTCCCTCCGAATAGATTTCTAGAAACAGAATTATGGAAAATGTGGAGTGTTGGAGATGAGCAGTCACCGCACAGAGAGTCCACAGTTGACTCAAATTTCAGTGCTGCATCTCTCGGCTGCAGAGGTAGAGCACAGAAGCCGGCCGCCTTTTCAAGCTCAATGGTCAATGGTTTTAGAAGTGACATATTTACCTGCTGTCGGAATCCGAGGCGATCTCCTTTCTCCCTCCAAAGCGGATCTGGCACTGCACAGAAAAAGAAGCTGCTGAGATCAGCCACTGGGATGCGACACTCAAAACGTCACACAACAGCCCACGTAGGGCTTAAGGGTCAGGGAGGGGACACGGGACCAGAAGCTCTGCACATCAAGTAAGGACGTCCCTGTCCCCTGGGTATCGGCACAAGACTTAAGAAGGTGCACACCCCAGCCTTGAAGCTGCCACTTAAAGGAAACCCTTATCTCCCACTTGTACAAAAGCAAGCCTTGTGGGAAAACATTGCTAACAGAAAAACAAAAGCACACGGCCATCTGTGCATTATCCAGGAAGCTGCTCCTGCCTGTCGGCAGCTGACCGTCTACCACACAGAGCTCTTCGCGGGAGATAGTTACAACTTCCACAAACCTGTGCTGAATGGGTCCCTTTGGACGAGCCCCAGAGTTGTCGTGACTGGCTATGATGTTACAGCAGCACAAATCAAGCCTCAGACAAGTCATCTGGTTGTGTGGAATCACAATTTACTGAGGGGGGGTAAAAATGAAAGCAGGCTACTTCTTTTGTTTTTTTTTTCTTTTTTTATTTTTTGAGATGGAGTTTCACTCTTGTTGCCCAGGCTGGAGTGTAATGGATCGATCTCAGCTAACCGCAACCTCTCCCTCCCGGGTTCAAGCGATTCTCCTGCCTCAGACTCCCAAGTAGCTGGGATACAGGCATGTGCCACTACGCCCGGCTAATTTTTGTATTTTTAGTAGAGATGGGTTTCTCCATGTTGGTCAGGCTGGTGTTGAAATCCTGACCTGAGGTGACTGCCCACCTTGGCCTCCCAAAGTGCTGGGATTACAGGCATGAGCCACGGCACCCGGCCCTGCAGGCTACTTTTTGAATTGGTAAAATTAAAATATAGATAACATAAACTTTGCCATTTTAACCATCTTTAGGTGTAAATTTCAATTCACGATGTTGAGCAACCATCACCATTATCCACTATTCTAATTTTCTTAAAAAAAAAAAAAAAATGGGGTCTCACTCTGTCACCAGGCTGAAGGGTAGTGGACCTGGGCTCAAGCAACTCTCCCACCTCAGCCTCCCAAGTAGCTGGGATTACAGGCATGTGCCACCAGGTCCAACTCATACTTTTTATTTTTTTGTAGAGACAGGGTTCTCACTATGTTGCCCAGGCTGCCCTCATAACTCCTGGCCTCAAGATATCCTCCTGCCCCAACCTCCCAAAGCACTGGGATCACAGGCGTAAGCCACCATGCCTGGCCTACTACTGTCTTTTTCTTTTTTTTTTTTTTTTTTTTGAGATGGAGTCTCACTCTGTCGCCCAGGCTAGAGTGCAGTGGCCAGATCTCAGCTCACTACAAGCTCCAACTCCCGGGTTTAGGCCATTCTCCTGCCTCAGCCTCCCGAGTAGCTGGGACTACAGGAGCCCGCCACCTCACCCGGCTAGTCTTTTGTTTTTTGTTTTAGTAGAGACGGGGTTTCACCGTGTCAGCCAGGATGGTCTAGATCTCCTGACCTCGTGATCCGCCCGTCTCGGCCTCCCAAAGTGCTGGGATTACAGGCTTGAGCCACCGCGCCCGGCTGTCTTTTTCTTTTAAAGGTATAGAATCTCTGCTATGGGTCACAGGCTTGCAGGGTTCCTAAACTTATTATCAATACTACTACATTGTGTGTGTGTGTGTATCTGTGTGTGTATGTGTATATGTGTGTGTATATATATAATTTTAAATGATATATTTGTCAAAACACATGAAACTGTACACTTAAAATGCTATATTTTATTATATGTAAATTATACATCAATAAAATTTATTTTTGAAAGTCATGCAAAAAAGTCCTATGCAACACTTTAACCCTCAAAATAACAATAATAATAATAATAACAGCAGGCTAGGTGCAGTGGCTCACATCTGTAATCCCAGAAGTTAGGGAGGCTAAGGTGGGCTGATCACCTGAGGTCAGGAGTTCGAGACCAGCCTGGCCAACATAGTGAAATCCCACCTCTACTAAAAAATACAAAAATTAGCCAGGTATGGTAGCACGCACCTGTAGTCCCAGCTACTCAGGAGTTTGAGGCAGGAGAATCACTTGAGCCCAGGAGACAGAAGTTGCAGTGAGCTGAGATTACGCCACTACACTCCAGCCCAGGAGACAGAACTAGACTCCATCCAAAAAAAAAAGCAGCAGAAACTCTCTGGGCATAAGCTCCACTTTATTTCTCTCTAACTGCTACCTTTAAAGTGGTTCATCTTGCCTCCTCATCTTATTATATTTTCCATTTCTGCAGCAAAGAAAGAACAAGCTAATAACATGGGCTCCAGATGTTACCATGTTAACAGAGGACCAGGCTCTGTCCAGGCCCTTTACCTACTTTAACAAGCCAATTCCCTCAGAAGCCATATACAGATTAAGTGACCCAGTTACAGAAAAGCAGAGAGATGCTCAGGGAGGGTGCGTGAGCTGTCCCTGTACACACAGAGCTGAAGAAGAAAAGCTGGCCTTTAATTCCAGCTACGTCGGAGCAGAAAGCCTGTGTCCCTCCTACCACACAATGCCTCAAGGCTTACATAGATACTGCATTCTCTGGGCTCACTTCAATACTCAACATACACCCTAGCCATATGTGTGGCATGCGCCTGTAGTCCCAGCCACTCAGGAGGCCAAGGTGGGAGGACTGCTTGAGCCCAGGAGTTTGAGGTTACAACGAACTATGATGGTACCACTGTGCTCCAGCCTAGGCAACAGCAAGACCTTATCTCTAAAAAATAAAAAAAAAAATTAACACACACCCCTATTACAGTACTTACCTCCCTATAGTGTAATTACACACATAATTATAACTGTCAACTGCCCCTTCCAAAAAGTGAGCTCCTAGAATTCCCAGATTTGGATCCTAGCTCTGCCGCTTACTATGACGCCTTGAGCAAGTTATTGGATCCCTCTGAGTTTCAGTCTCTTCAGCTGTAAAATGAAACCAACTGCAGGAACTATAATCTCACAGTGTTGTTGGAAGGATTAAATATAAAGTGCTTAGCAGAGAGCCTGGCACACAGTGGAGGTGTGATCAGTGACAGCTAACAGTAGCATGCATCTGGTACATGCAGCAAGCAGACTTCAGTCTCACATCCAAGCCTGCTTCCAAGCCCAGCCAGAGTCAAGCATCAGAAACCGCATCACATCAATCACAGCAAAGCCTCCTGGAGTGTCCAGACAGCTGGGGGCAGAAGCAGAGGACCCCAGGCGTGGCCTGCTTCCTCCTTGTCCTTGCCTTCTTGTGCTCAGGGGTCCTAACTCCAAACCACCACCTCTGCACC
>NW_012118080.1:0-325 GCF_000951035.1 Colobus angolensis palliatus
TCGATTTGACAAGCAGATATATATGAGCTAACAACCAGAAGCAATAACATTCAAGAGCATTAAATGTACCCATACTAAGTTTTTTTCAGAACAGTGTTAGAACTCGCCTTCAGGATAACGTTCAATACTAAGCACACATAAATAAAAAGTATAATGTGCCCAAATGAAACGCTAATGGATCTCAGAGACCATTAAAACTTCTCCCAGCAAAAAGAACTAGTGTGCCAAAAATACAAAGATGCAAAGGCCAATAGAAACTAAATTCTCTACGGATTGTTGAGATTCAATACAGGGAAACCAAATACATAGTTCAAGAATAGGAAAT
>NW_012118080.1:840-1759 GCF_000951035.1 Colobus angolensis palliatus
ATATATATGAGCTAACAACCAGAAGCAATAACATTCAAGAGCATTAAATGTACCCATACTAAGTTTTTTTCAGAACAGTATTAGAACTCACCTTCAGGATAACGTTCAATACTAAGCACACATAAATAAAAAGTATGATGTGCCCAAATGAAACGCTAACGGATCTCAGAGACCATTAAAACTTCTCCCAGCAAAAAGAACTAGTGTGCCAAAAATACAAAGATGCAAAGGCCAATAGAAACTAAATTCTCTAAGGATTGTTGAGATTCAATACAGGGAAACCAAATACATAGTTCAAGAATAGGAAATATCAGGAAATAAAAAAAAAGTTTGTTATCTAAAACCAAGTCAAAATAAAATAAACCAGACGGGAAGTAAAAATGTAGGGGGCTAAACTTTGACCACTAATAAAGGAAATCACACGAACATATGCTTCCCATTCTAACCACAAAACTTGCCTGATAATCTGCAAAGTCAGAGACTTAAAAGAATCAGAGAACTGAGGTTGCAAAAAAACCTAAGCTAACTAAATTACCAGAAGCAACAAGTCTCATCTTGGAGAAAAAAGGGAATTTATGTTTATCAGACTAACTTTGCTCACGTGCTTTTTCACATGCATGATATAATATGATGAAGGCTAGATGCATAGTAAGAAAGCTGAAAGAATCTGTTCTGAAGCAAAGAAGATTTTTTTCCAGTGAGAATCAGAGCCTTCTTAAGAATGTTTCAAGGCAGAGCAGCTCAGAAAAATACTTCTGAGAAACTTTGGGCCTATCCACTAAACTGCAACAACCTTTGAAGCTTAGGTAAAGCAGCAAGGTAGAAAGTAATTTCTTTAGGTACAGAAAGTCATGGGTAGAATTAAAGGCAGAAAGAACTTGTAGGAATCCAAAAAACTAGCAGTTGGGTTGAAAAGCAG
>NW_012118081.1:0-963 GCF_000951035.1 Colobus angolensis palliatus
CTCCTGACCTCAGGTGATCCACCCGCCTCAGCCTCCTAAAGAGCTGGGATTACAAGCATGAGCCACCACGCCCTGCTGAAGAAAAATATTCTTAATAAACTTAGTGTAGTAGCTTAGGTTACAGTGTCTTTAGAGTCTATAGTAGTGTACAGTATTGTCCGAGGCCTTCACATTCACTCACCACTCACTCACGGACTCACCCAGAGCAACTTCCAGTCCTGCGAACTCCATTCATGGTAAGTACCCTAGACAGGTGTACATTTTAAATATTTTATATCATATTTTTACTGTGCCTTTTCTATGTTCAGATACACAAATACTTATTATTGTATTATAATTGCCTACAGTGTTCAGTACAGTCACATGCTGTACAGGTTTGTAGCCTATATCTCATATAGTCTAAGTGTATAGCAGGTCACACATCACAGAATGTGTAAGGACACTCTCCAATGTTTGCACAACATTAAAATCACCTAATGGCGCATTTTTCTGATGGTATTCTTGTGGTTAACAGATGCATGACTGTGCTCCAAGAGTTAAAAAAACATGTAGTCTACAGATTCTTTTTAAAATTAATGAAATTCTTATGAACACTACATTTAATAATTAAAGAGGCCAATAGAGAATTAATGGCATAAATTAACAATCGATGACACTTTGTAGACATTTGATTAAACATTTATTAATTTGGATGATTCCGTAGTTTTTACATTCTGGAGCCAAGACTTTTCTCAGGTTTTAAACATTGATTTAGGTCCCTGAGAAGCTCATGGGCTCTCAGCATGTCCTTTGAGATCACTTTACCTGAAAGATAAGTGGCCTGATGACACCTACCCATAGGAAAGCTATGAAGAATAAAAATTGGATACTAGGCCGGGCGCGGTGGCTCAAGCCTGTAATCCCAGCACTTTGGGAGGCTGAGACGGGCGGATCACAAGGTCAGGAGATCGAGACCATCCTGGC
>NW_012118081.1:7428-8473 GCF_000951035.1 Colobus angolensis palliatus
AAAAAAAAAAAAAATTCCTGAGTTACAGTAATGTCTTATTATTCATAACAAACCCCTTTCAACCATACCTCAGCTTATGCTAATAAGGACCCTAAATAGTTTCTGGATGCAGGCTGCTCATCAGAAAGACTAAGCCATGATTGGTGATGAGAGGGCTGGAACTTTGAGCCCCACCCTCTGACCTCCAGAGAGGGGACAGTGGCTAGAGATGGAGTTCAGTCACCAATGACCAATGATTTCATCAATCATGCCTCTGTAATGGAACCTTCAAAAGTTCCAAAACAATGGAGTTTGGAGAGCTTCCAGGTTGGAACACATGGAGATGCTGGACGGGTGACGCCCAGAGCAGGCAGGGAGGCTCTGCACACGCACCCCCCCGGTACCCAGTCCTATGCATCTCTTCACTTGGCTGTTCTGAGTTGTATCTTTTATAGTAGACTAGTAATGGTTAAATAATGTGTTTTTCTGAATTCTGTGAGCCATTCTAGATAATTATCAAACCTGAGGAAGGGGGGTCATGGGAACCTCCAAATTTGTAGTTGGCTGGACAGAAGTGTGGGTAACCTGGGGACCCAGTACTCGTGACTGGCATGTGAAATGGGGGTAGTCTTTTTTTTTTTTTGGAGATGGATTCTCACTCTGTCACCCATGCTGGAGTGCAGTGGCACAATCTCGGCTCACACAACCTCTGCCTCTGGGTTCAAGCAATTATCCTGTCTCAGCCCCCTAAGTAGCTGGGATTACAGCCACTCACCAACACTTCCAACTAATTTTTGTACTTTTAGTAGAGATGAGGTTTCACCATGTTGGCCAGGCTGGTCTCGAACTCATGACCTCAGGTGATCCACCCGCCTCGGCCTTCCAAAGTTCTGGAATTACAGGCATAAGCCTCTGCACCAGGCCCTTTTTTTTTTTGAAATGGAATTTCACTCTTGTTGCCCAGGCTGGAGTGCAATGGCGTGATCTCAGCTCACTGCAACTTCCGCCTCCTGGGTTCAAGCAATTCTTCTGCCTCAGCCTCTTGAGTAGCTGGGATTACAGGTGC
>NW_012118082.1:0-888 GCF_000951035.1 Colobus angolensis palliatus
AGACAGGGTTTCACTACGCTGGCCAGACTGGTCACAAACTCCTGACCTCAGATGATTGCTCACCTCGGCCTCCCAAAGTGCTGGGATTACAGGTGCACACCACCATGCCTAGCTAAATTTTCTATTTTAGTAGAGATGGGTTTCACCATGTTGACCAGGATGGTCTCAATCTCCTGACCTCATGATCCACTTACCTTGGCCTCCCAAACTGCTGGGATTACAGGCGTGAACCACTGCATTTGGCCTAATTTGACTAATATTTTAATTGAAATAGAAACAGTGAAAAAGAGACCAAAACACATATGATGATACACTGATAAAGCATTTTACCTGAGAATTGTGAGAAATTCAACTGTTTGTGTTTATATATGCATATGTTCAGTAGGAACCTCACAGTGTTGCATGCAGTCAGACCTTTTTGTTTATTTTTGTTTTTTTGATACAGGGTCTTGCTCTCATCCCCAGGCTGGAGTGCAGTGGTGCGATCATAGCTCACTGCAGCCTTGGTACCTGGGCTCAAGTGATCCTCCTGCCTTTGCCTCCTAAAGTGCTGAGATTTCAGGCATGAGCCACCATGCTCAGCCCCATGTAGTGACCTTTTTTTTTTTTTTTCCGAGATGGAGTCTCGCTCTTGTTTCCCAGGCTGGAGTGCAGTGGCACAATCTCAGTGCACTGCAACCTCTGCCTCACAGGTTCAAGCGATTCTCCTGCCTCATCCTCGCAAGTAGCTGTGATTACAGGCATATGCCACTACGCCCAGCTAATTTTGTATTTTTACTAGGGACGGAGTTTCGCCATGTTGGTCAGGCTGGTTTTGAACTCCTGACCTTAGATGATCCACCCACCTCAGCCTCCCAAAGTGCTAGGATTACAGGCGTGAGCCACTGT
>NW_012118082.1:7178-8113 GCF_000951035.1 Colobus angolensis palliatus
AAAAAAAAAAAAAAAAGAAGTGCTGTATGCCCTGCACTTTGTCTCACCTTTTACCTCTGCCCTTCTCACTCCAGTGGATGCTTTTCCTCTGAGACAGTACATAGTATCAAATAAGTAGTCCTTTAGCTTTCTGCTACTAGATCTATAAATCTACCTGCATCTGTAGGTATCTCCTTTATGAAAGATTAGTTCTTACATATGTACTCTAGATTATTCTGTCTACTCTGAATCTTCATCTGTGAAAAGCGTTTTCAGTTAAAATACATAAAATATCTTTGCAGATCAACATTTACAGATGAACAGTTGCTCAGTTTTAATGATAGGGAACACTAACTTTGAACCCTAATTGAGTGAACTATCATCTCCCTCCAAAATAATTCTGTTCTTCTTTGTAGTAAACATATTACAGAAGATTATATCTAATTATTACTATTAGCATATTTAACATTTCTTCAATAAATTTTTTTTGTGGAAATTTGCTTTCTCTCATTATGTAAGTACCTATATTACATCTTTAATTTTGTCACAACACCTAAAAGATGTACTGCCTGACTCTTTACAGAATAAGTTTGCTGACCTCAGGTGTAGGCCACCCTAACTGGGGTGGAAGGATAGAGAAAAGTGGATTCAAGAGATATTCAGCAATAGAATGTATACAACTTGGTCATTAATTAGAAGTGATGAGTGAAAGAGAACAAGTTCAGGATGCTTCTTAGGTTTCTGTCTTAAGCAGCTGGGTGAATTAAGACCTTTGTGTTGTCCTGGCAAAAAATAGGATGATGATTTTAATTAGCTACATTGATTTATCAGTAGTAATGAAGAATTGTATCTTTCGTCTTTAAAAAAAAAAAAAAAAACAACAGGATGGGCATGGTGGCTCATGCCTGCAGTCTGTTACTTTGGAAGGCCAGGCCAGGAAGATCGTTTGAGGCCAG
>NW_012118083.1:0-702 GCF_000951035.1 Colobus angolensis palliatus
GGGGGGGGTGGTAAATAATATCAGGTAGGTAGTTTATATTAGATTTTAATTAATGGTTTAGTAAATGCTACGGGAATGGAGAAGAACGTGAGATTCTGGAGAGTACGGAAGGAACTGCACCCTGAAATGACTTCAGAGAAGGGGAGACTTTGAAATAAGATTCAAATTCTAAGAGCGCAAAAGGATAGAGAAAAGCAGAAGGGCAGACCATAAGGTATTCCAGTAGTTTAGCTGATTGAAAACTAGCTTGTCCACAGCAAGAATGGAAGGGGATGGCTTTGAAAAATATTAAAGACGATGTAATAATTAGATGTAAATGATGAAGTACATAGAGGAATATTTAGAGTAATATTTAGATTGATGAGCAGAACTTTGAAGAATAGTTAAAATTAGAAAGTTGAGGACCGCCAGGCACGGTGGCTCCCGCCTATAATCCCAGCAGTTTGGGGGGCCAAGGCAGGCGGATCACCTGAGGTCAGGAGTTCAATTCCAGCCTGACCAATTTGGTGAAACCCCGTCTCTACTAAAAATACAAAAATTAGCTGGGGTGTGGTGGCACGGGCTTGTAATCTCAGCTACTCAGGAGGCTGAGGCAGGAGAATCACTTGAACCCAGGAGGCGTACAGTGAGCCGAAATTGTGCCACTGCACCCCACCTAGGCGACAGAGGGAGACCCTGTCTCAAAAAAAAAAAGAGAAGAGA
>NW_012118083.1:4432-5509 GCF_000951035.1 Colobus angolensis palliatus
ATTTTTATATCCAAATATCATTACATTTTATAAAAATTGGTATTTGTATCTATTTTTAGATGACTTCAAACCTGCTTCTATTGACACTTCTTGTGAAGGATACCTTGAGGTCGGTGAAGGTGAACAGGTGACCATAACTCTGCCGAATATAGAAGTGAGTATTTCTATATATTTAAAGTGATCACTTTTGTGGGATGCTCAATAAATTTAAATGAAAACTATTGCAGAATTTGTATAGTGATAATTGGTTAAAGTAATAAGCAGAGAAAAGCAAAAACCATATTGTAAACTACTTTAGGCAGAAACATCTTAAAATACTTTAGTCCATTTAATAGTTCCAAGAACTGTCATAGCAAATGATTTGAAAAAAAATTGGAGTCTAAACAAATATTTATTAAATTCCTACTATAAGCCAGATTTTAAACACTGACCTTAGGATAGTAACATATCCCTTGCCTTCTAGTCCTAATCTTTTATAGCAGACAGACACAGAAACATCTAGTGTTATAAGTTAGAGCATATACAAAATTCTATGTAACCACATAAGTAGAAGCAGATACTCTACCTGGTGGAATCTTAAAAAGCTTCATAAAGCAAGCAATATTTCAGTTGAGCCTTTAAAGGACAAGTAAGATTTTATTGGGTAGATAAGGAGTAAAATAAGCAAACAGAACAGTATGTGAAAGGCTCTGATACTGAAAGAACAAAGCGTTTGTGGAATAAGTGACTTTACATAGTAAATCATGGTATAATGAAAAATGACGGCCGGGCATGGTGGCTCATGCTTGTAATCCCAGCACTTTGGGAGGCTGAGGAGGGAAGATCACGAGGTCAACAGATCGAGACCATCCTGGCCAACATGGTGAAACCCCGTCTCTACTAAAAATACAAAAATTAACCGGGTGTGGTGGCGCGCACCTGTAGTCTCAGCTACTTGGGAGCCTGAGGCAGGAGAATTGCTTGAATCTGGGAGGCAGAGGTTGCAGTGAGCCGAGATCACGACACTGCACTCCAGCCTGGGCAACAAGAGCGAAACTCTGTCTCAAAAAACAAACAAACAAACAACAACAACAACAA
>NW_012118084.1:7002-7535 GCF_000951035.1 Colobus angolensis palliatus
ATCTCGACTCACTGCAACCTCTGCCTCCCAGGTTCAAGAGATTCTCCTGCCTCAGCCTCCCAAGTAGCTGGGATTACAGGTGCACACCACCATGCCCAGCTAATTTTTTGTATCTTTAGTTGAGATGGGGCTTTACCATGTTGGTCAGGCTGGTCTTGAACTCCTAACCTCAAGTGACTGAACTGACCTCAGGAGTTCAAAGCTGCAGTAAGCCACCGTGTCCGGCCAATAATTCTTTTAAGGATTTTCTTCCAACACAGATATCCTATCCCACCGCTCAAATTTTAATGCTAGTCCTTTCTTGATTTTTTTAAGGTGTCGATAGAAGGTTTCAAAAAACAACCAAGATAGGCTGGGTGCAATGGCTCAAGCTGATAATCCCAGCACTTTGGGCGACCAAGGCAGGTGGATCGCTTGAGTTCAAGACCAGCCTGACCAACATGGTGACACCCCATCTCTACTAAAAATACAAAAAAAAAAAATAGCTGGGTGTGGTGGCTGGTGCCTGTAATTCCAGCTGCTTGGGAGGCTGA
>NW_012118085.1:0-353 GCF_000951035.1 Colobus angolensis palliatus
GGCGTGGTGGCTCAAGCTTGTAATCTCGGCATTTTGGGAGGCTGAGGCAGGTGGATAATGTGAGGTCAGTAGTTCGAGACCAGCCTGGTCAAACTACTAAAAATACAAAAATTAGCCAGGCATGGTGGCACATGCCTGTAATCCCAGCTACTTGGGAGGCTGAGGCAGGAGAACCACTTGAGTTCAGGAGTTCAAGACTATCCTGGGCAACATAGCAAGACCCCATCTCTAAGAGAAAAAAAAGAAAGAAAAGAAATTTTTTTAAAGAAGAAAAATTAAATTGAAAACTCTGCCATTTCAGGGGGGCTGACTGAGTGGTAAAAATGAAGAATAATGACCAAAATTAAAGCAGA
>NW_012118085.1:6582-8263 GCF_000951035.1 Colobus angolensis palliatus
TGAGGCTTACACGAAGCTCGGAGCAGTTTTGAAGAAAATAAAAGCTACTCTTTTTTTTTTTTTTTTCTTTCATATCTTGGTTTTGGTGAGAGAATTTTGTGACTCACTGTATTTATATTTTTTAAAATCTGCTTTTACACTAAGTCACAATCACTCTTTGAAGGATAGTCCAATAGGTAGCCTAACTTTTTATTTTATTTATTTTTTGGAGACCCTCTCCCATCTTTTTAAAGGAAGCCAACCTGCTTATAACTCTTCTCTTTTCAGTTCATCTGTGCTTCCTGCCCCTCTCCCGCGGCGCCCCCCACCCTACCCCCATCCCCTTTCTATTTCCATTGTTCTTGGAAGAGGTTATTTATCTCTATTGGAAAACTGTGTCTCTTCTGAGAAGTAGCATGAGTCCCAAATAGCAAAGAAATTAAATTTCAACACAACCTCCCTCCCCGCCAAAATTGAGCAAGTTCATTTGGGATTTTAAATTGAATGCATTTATTTTTCTTTTAAATGGAATGTATTTCTGGACTATTGGATAGAGCTTTTGAAAGAAAAAGATATATATGCATGTGCATACACACATACATATATACGTATGTAGACATACGTGGGGATTTTTGGCAATCTTATTTGTTACCATAGAATTTGATCTATAGTAAAATAAATGAATATGACAGCATTGATCTTTAAAATACTTCTTGAAAGAAGTAGATACTCTGTAAGGAAGTGAAAACATGAGAGTGAAATTACATATAAGTTAAATATTCAGAAATAAGACAGAATCATTATTTTATGCCTGACCACATGAAGTGGCAAGAAGACTCTCTGGATCTAGAGTCATGAGCTGTGTTCAACTCTTTCTCCATCCACGGATTAGCAGTGTGAATGTGGGCTAGTCATCTGACCTCCTTGAGTTTCGATTTCCTCACCAGATAACAACATGTAATCCACCCTCCCACAGAGTTGCTATGGCTGAGAATGAAATGAGACAATGCATATGTAGGAACATGGTAAATGGTGATGGATGGTGACCATCATCATCATCATCTGAGACGCTGACTTAAAATACTGCAGGGAGCTGGAGGGTGGGGCCAGGTCTGGCTGCCTTTGCAGCAAGTTTCCCATTTTTTTCCTTCAAAACTCTGGGACTATTCGGTAACAGTTTACCAATTCTGTAACATAGGTAAGATGACGACAATATGGTCAGTGAATAAAAGACTTGGCTAAGTGAAGCCAGGCCACCAACTTCTACCCATATTTTTCTCCAAATTGGCCTGTCACCTTGTTTTCACAAATCAACTAGGAAAAGTCAGTAGAAATAAGTTAGCTTTTCTTTTTTCTTGTTTTCTGTTTGTTTGTTTTGAGACAGAGTCTTGCTCTATTGGCCAGGCTGGAGTGCAGGGGCATGATCTCGGCTCACTGCAGCCTCTCCGTCCTGGGTTCAAGCAATTCTCCTATCTCAGCCTCCCGAGTAGCTGGGATTACAGACGCACGCCACCATGCCCGGCTAATTTTTTTGTATTTTTAGTAGATTTTGAGATGGAGTCTTGCTCTGTTGGCCAGGCTGGAGTGCAGTGGCGCCATCTCGGCTCACTGCAGCCTCTCCGCCTCCCGGGTTCACACCATTCTCCTGCCTCAGCCTCCTGAGTAGTTGGGACTACAGATGCGTGCCACCACACCCGGCTAA